>NC_046664.1:144795505-144817643 GCF_010883055.1 Belonocnema kinseyi | reverse complement strand
TTCATCTTAGGCCCCTTGCTTCCTGGACTACAAGCGATTAATAGACCGTATAGGATTCCGGGACAGCAGTTACTTCTGTTTTTGCAGCAACTTCGTAACGAATCAAATTTTCATGCGGCCGAGGCGTTTAATAATGAGGATAGTTTCACTGATGAAGAGTTTATAATCCCAGATCCCAGATAACCAGAAATTCCCAGAGGTATTGCTATCATCGATGGAACTTATGCTTACATCCAGAAGAGCAGTAACTTTCGCGTACTTCGACAGTCATTCTGCAAACATAAAGGACGTTACTTGGTACAACCTGCTCTCATTGTTGCTCCAGACGGATACATACTTGAAATACAAGGACCATGTTTTTCTGACTCGCGAAACAATGACGCACAAATGCTCATTAATTAACTTTTAGAACGCTTAGGAATTGTGTCCAAGATACCACCATTTCTCCAACAAGGACAGAGTCAATTGGTAATGGAAGAAGCAAACGAAGCTCGGCTAATAACGAAATCTAGATGGATAGTGGAATCCGGAAATGGCCACATAAAGTCCATTTTCAAGTTCTTCGAGAAAACCATTCCGATGGCTCATGTACACAATCTAAGAGACTTCTTTCGTATTGCTGGTGCCATAATTAATCGATACCATCCTGTTATCGAGATGCAAGGCGCTACAGCAGAGCTTACAAGAGAATATATAGCGAGAGCTCGTTAGCCAAATATTCTGCAAGCGCGCGTAGAAGTGGACAATATGCGCTACGAGAAGAAGATGAGGAGTTTCAACTAGATACGCGACTTGATGAACCCGGTTTGATCGGAGTACGAGTATTTTCTCGTTTCCGATATGCGACTAGGCACCAGCTGTGGATAGCGTTCAATGAGATCGATGACGTAGGACCAGACAATAACGAAACGCTTCTCGGTTATTACTGCACATGTAAGTCAGGGGCCAGAACTCTTGGCACTTGCGCACATATTGCAAGCCTTTTATGACTCCTGGTTTATGCACGTCACCAGCAACACGTAAAGTATCCTCCAATTTCCTTGCTACAAAGGATTCTAATGTTACTTTGGGTACCATTTCTGCCTTTAAAAAAGTGATGAATTAGTCAAGTTAAAATCTTGGGCGCTTAGCGTTTGATCGTTTTGAGAAGCGTGCTATATGAGTCCACGACGTAGGCGAAAATATGACAGACCACGATCTGAACCGTGATTTCTATGTTGACTCTTGTAACAAAATCTGTTGTAATTCGTTTTATTTTCCATTAAAAGTTCTAGGTGTTCTGGTGAGAGTTCTGTTCCTCCCTGAAGAGTTGTACAATCGTATACCGTTTTCCAATACCTAAGTCAATAACTAAGGCGATACCATAAGTCCTACACCGTTTTTCCATACGAATATTACGAATCGAAACTAAATTTACGTATTACGAGTACATACTTACTATCTTTCGCTAAAAGACTATTATGGCGCAAGCTAAACTTTCCGAACGAGCGAGGGTATCTGTATTAATGATATGTGGTTGGGGGGACCGAGTTCGATCTTATGATCAAGTTCGTTTGCTTTTTAATCGCACTTTTCGTAATAGAGAAGGGTTAAATCCTGTCTCAAAATCAACAATAAGGCGCTTTATGAATCATGGATCTATCAAGGACCTTCAGAGAACTGGTCGACCAAAATCTGTAGGATCTGAGGAGATGCAGATGGACATAGCACAATCATTTGTTGAAACCCCAGACCTTAGTTTACGTCGAGCTAGTGATGAGCGTGACGTTGCTCCTGAGACAGTGCGAAATATTTTAAAAACCATTAATTTCCATTCTTAGAAAGTTCATCTGGTACAAGAGGTCAATGAAAACGATCCTGATCGTCGGGTTGAATTTTGTGAAATTATAATGGACAGAATTGATAGAGATCCTCTTTTCTTGAACAATACAGTATTTTCAGATGAATCTACTTTCACTTTAAAAGGTTGGGCCGGTATCTTAAATGATACATTGATAGGCTCTTTCTTCATCGATGGTAATCTCAATGCCCGTGCATATGAAGTGCTTCTCAGAAACCAAATTGTATCAAGAATAAGGCAGATTACAGATGATAATTTTCCCAAGATTTGGTTCCAGCAGGACGGAGCAGCGGCTCATTACGTAGGGAGGTTCGAGCATATTTGGATACTCAGTTCTCTCAAAGGTGGATTGGCAGAAGGGGTGATGTCGAGTGGCCTGCTAGGTCTCCTGATCTGACGCCTCTGGACTATTTTCTTTGGGGTTATTTAAAGAGCAAAGTATACTCAACGCAACCGCAAAGCTTAGACGAATTGTAGAATTGGATTCTGCAACAGGCTACTTTGATTGATAGAGAGATGATTCGCAATGCTGTAACTCATTTTTACAATCGCATAGCTTTTTGTCAAGAAGCTCAAGGTTTTTAGTTTGAACGTCTTCACTGAAGCCTAAAAGGCAAGGGGACTCTGCTAATCAAGCACAATTTACTACGTCCACGTCGTTGTACCTGGGTAATGCCAAATGTAAACGTAAACTGCTTCGAAAGATAAATAAATATAAATTTAAATATTTTTCGAATTTATAAATTAGAAAAACATTCAATAATGAAAAATAGGTTAAATAAATACTTTCGTTAACTTTTACTAAGTCGATTGAGAGGAATAGAATTTGCACTTTTTCTGTTCCCGTTGGCGGATTTTTAGGCGGATGGAAAATCTCGTATTCATAGGAATACAAATTCTTAATTTTTCTGAATTCAACGCTTGTTACCGCGTCCCTTCTGATATACAAAGCAGGCTAAACATAGAAGCCTCTATATAAATCGGAATATTTTTTTTGTGTTGGAAAATGATGCGCAGAAATTACAGAACTCTGTCGTGTTTTTGATTTGAGAGGCGTTCTGTGAAATATCCAGTCTTCTACTTTTTTTTACGGACTTTAGTTTTGCAAATTTTAAAGCTTCCCGTTTCCAAAATTACTGTCCCAATTAAGAATTCTTCCTGCATTATATTTAGTTCTCATAGAAACAGTTCTGTAGAATTTAAAATCACGTAGGTTTGTAATTATTACGGATTTTTTCTCATATCCGCCACATCGGAACTAATTCTGTAATTCCTCAGGTACAAATTTTTACGTGTACATGATCGTATGCAGACATTTATTGAGACTTTATTCTTAACATTTAAAAAATACTAAAAAATTCCTAGATGAGCTATAGAGGAATTTTTCTCCTAGACTAAGAATAAAATCAATAATTAAATACTGATATAGCACCATGTACACAAAAACGAACTAATATTAAATATAATTTCTTTTATAAACTCGTGTCTTACAACTTATGAGGAAAATACGAAAATCCTAAGAGTGCCAGATAAGAAACAAAAATTAAAGTCTTAGAAAATAAAATTCTTTTATAAACTCGTATCTTACAAATAATATAGCAAACTCAAGAAACTTGAGAGGCTCTGAATCAAATAAAGGGACATTTTTGTCTGAAAAGCAAACGAATCCTGACAAAGCAAAAATAAGAATTTTATGAGCATTTTTTGACGGGATTCAACCAAATCCCTACAAAAACTGAATTTTTCTGTATTAAAGTCATATTTGAATTCCTTAACTGGATGCGATAGGATTGTACTTGAGCCAAAGGAATCTATTTGCATTTACTCGATCCGTAGCCTCAATTGTGATTGGCTAAATTTTTAAAATATTTTACTTCTAAACTTTTTTGAGTTTCAAATATTGCATCAAAGTTATCAATTTAAAATTGTGAATTCATAAAGGCAGTAAAATAACATTCCTTATTATAATCGCTTTTATTTTTAACCCGGAGGTACTAAATTATTTTAATCGACAGGAAATGGGTGAAATAGTTTTCTTCAAAGTATGTAAATTTAATTAAGAAAAATTTGATCAAAGTAAAAAAATTGACTTGCTGGCAAGTTTCAAAAAATAGGTACATATTTATATTGAAAATTCTTAACATGTGGAATTAAACACTATACATAAAGGAGACTTAAAAGTTATATTTTTTAAATAGAAGCCTTTAAAATTGAAAAATATTAAATTGACTACTTTTTCATATAAAATTCTAACTCGAAAGTCGGTTACTTAACAACTAAGCTGACTTTCGGTTATATCCGACTGAATTTGCTTTTTTATACATATATATTTTATGTGTTGGCCTTACTTCCTTTTGTCTATATGATTTTATGTGATATCTAAATATTTATTTTAATCTTAAATTGTGAAAAAAATCTTTAAAAAATCCATATAGTCCATATAAGCCCATATAGTGAAAAAAATGGTATGAAATATAATTTTTGTTTATAAACTCATATCTCACAAATGATAAAGCAAATACAAAAATTCTTAACGGTTTGAATTAAATATTTATGCATAAATGAGACTCGACAGGTCAATTTTTAAAATGGGAGCCGTCAAAATTGAACAATTAAATTTTTTTTACCCTTTTTGTATAAAATTCCGACTAAGATTTTTATACATGTGTAACGCATATTACACTGTGTGACAAAAAAAACGAAATATACTTCTATGGAGACCTATGAAAAGTTGTAACTCTGGTAAAACTAAGAAAAATGGTAGGGGAACAATTTCAAATACACCCCGATTTCCAAATAGAAATACACCCCCAATTTTTTTACATTTTTTCAAGTTTGACGATATTTTTACGATATCATTCGATCTTGAACTATTCTTGAATTAGGTTCGATAAAAATTGACGGAGTGGGGTGCATTTTAAGATTTTAAGAACTTTTTGGTAAATTTGCATGTACGTAGTTGACGTAAAATTTGAATTAGGTTGCGTTATGAGGGATAAAATTGATAGCAACCGTTATTACAGCTATGTAATTTTTATTTATTATTGTGTTTTATTATTAATTATAAATTATTATTATAGGAATTATCTGAGTCAAAAATGCTTGCTTGACCTCTTCCATTTGTATGATACATCACTGGTTTCTCGTTTCAATTACCAGCAGTAATCAGCAAGCATGTTGGTGGAATTCTTCCCTTGAAAACGTTTTTTGATGGCTCCTATTTCCTGGTGAAATCGTTCACCTTGTTCATCAATCATCTTGCCCAGATTTTCTGGAAAGAAATTCAAATGTGAGTACAGGAAATGGATCTTTATCGACATGTTGCAGTCCATTTTCTCGTATGCACTCAAAACTCGTGCACGACTTCAATATGATCTGGGCTTTTGTTATTTCCAAGGAACTTTTTACACAATTGAATGAAACTCTCCCACGCTCGTCTTTCCACTACATTCAGCTTGTTTGCGAATTCCTCATCTCGCATAAGTTTCCGAATCTGCGGCCCGACAAAGATCCCTGAAATTAACCATTACAGCTCTTTAAAAAAAAAATATAGAAAAGTAATGAAATCGCGACTGCCCGTGCAGAAATTCCAATTTGGATCTGATTGGTGCCAGCTCAGGCAGAATTTGGCCCGAATCAGGCTATCTAGATAGGGCCATATTCGAAATGAAACGCGATGCCCGATCGGGGCCCAAGCTCTGCGCCCGGAGATAACCATGCCTGGTCCCGATCGGACCCATATTAATTTATTTTTCTTATTCTTAATTAACAGGGATTTTCAAATAATATAATATTAAAATGAATATATCACCTCCTTAACTGAAATTCGAGAATATAAATATCAGGTTATCTAACAGATCGCGATATGAAAAAATTGGAGCATGTCAGACACTTTTTTTCGAGCAAACGGAAAAAGTCAAAAACGACACAATATAACAGCCAGCATTTGTGTATGATAAACCATTTAAGTATTTTGCCATATATTTTTTGTTTTAATTTCTAAATTGAAGTTGCTTTCAATTTCTATATTGAACTTAATTGTGGAAAGGTATTTTGAAATAAGTGGATTATAATATCGCACTGGCTCTTTAAGTTATTTTTACAAAAGCGTACATAAATAAGAAGGTTGTATTTACATTCCGATTGTATCAAATTACCTAAAAATACGTGAAAATAAATATGTTTATGACGTCATTGTTGATCTAATTCGTTTTCACATTCAACAAATGAAATATTACTTTTGCTACTTTTCTTATGAATAAATAACCTCATTTCGAGGTTAGGTTTCATCTTCGCATTCTTAATAAATTTACTTATTATAGTCTTCAACACGTAATTCAGGAATATTTCCAAGTATACTATACCTATGCACTCGCCTTGTGCTCACCTTTGGCATTTTTTCCCGCTTATTTATTCACTTTTACAAATAACAATTAAAATATTTTGGACCCTTGAAACTTTACATTGAAACTTGGGCGATTTAGAGTCAACCCACTTTAGGCTGTTAAGCCGGGGTCTAGAGGGGCCAAATTTAACAATCACAAAAGTTTGTGCCCGATCTGGCCCAAATTGGAAATAAGGCAAGCATTTGGCAATTTCTGCACGGGTGTCAACAAATAAGAATCATATGTTACCTGCTCTTAGCTTTGCATCACTCAGTTTAGGGAATGAAACTTCTTGCAGGTAACAAAACGTTTCCCCGTCGACTCTCAATTTCTTTAAAAACTGCTTCGCGCAACCAAGTTTCAATTGTAGTGGTGGTAGAATGACATTTTCTGGTCGTTCTAGTGGAGGGTTCAAAATATTTTTTTTGCCAATTGTAAAGAGTTGACGTGATGGCCATTTAGTTTTTGCATACCTATTCGGGGCACGACTATCCCGTTCACAAAGGTAGCAAGGATAGTTGATGTACCCACCTTGCATTGCGAACAAAATTGTTAGTACTTTCAAGTCGCTGACTATTTGCCATTGATATGCAGAGTAATTGATGCGGCGAAGTATTTTTTCCAAATTTTCGTACGCTTCCTTCATATCAGTTGTGTATGCTAATGGAACTGATGGCAATTTATTTTCATTGTGTAATAACATAGCTTTCAAACCTAAAAAATCATACGAACTTGAACTTCAAGTTTCATGTAAGGAATATGATGAATACAATTCATAATATTGAGAGTACTTACTCACGCACGATCCATCAATGACAAGTCGCCATTCACTTGATTCGTGATCGTAATACAAGAGGTCGAATAGTGCAGATACATCTGAACAATAAACGAGTTTCTCATTCTGTTCATCAGCTTTTAAAATTTCTCTGGAAGAAATTTGATCATCTTTACGGGACAGTGCGATCTTAAAGTCATCTTCCACCAAATTTCATTGCTTCAATCGAGAAGCGAGCACCTCAGACTGTCTCCGTGATAGACATAAATTACGTGTAAGATCCTGAAAGTTCACATTTGATACTGCATATCGTTCTCTTGAACTTGATATACTCGTAGATGAAAGGTGTTCTTTATCAACAGCTTCATGATCATCAGCTTGACCATGATCACCGAGTTGGACATTCTTCAATTCCTGAACTGTAGTTGAGTGATCCATATCGTTCATGCTTTCGGATTTCGCTAGTCACAACATCGGCATATTTTATGCGTTTTCGCGTTTTATAATGATGATCCCTTATATCTGTTTGACAAAAATAGCAGTCGTTCAGTTTATGATAAGGCTGATGATGCCATATCATCGGAGCAGGTAAGAAAATTCCAACTTTATGGCAACTGTTCAATTTCCATGTCATTAACTTCAATGAGCACTCGAAACACGCGAATTCTGGTTCAATCCAGCGTTCAGAGGAAGTATATTGAAGTTTGAAAAAATCGTTGTAGCCGTCAATCACAGCTTTATTATTTTTTAACGGCAAACGATACTGCTGATAAACGAACAAACCATATATATGTAAATCAAAACTTATTTCGATTATCACACATTTCTTGTTTGCAAAATTAAACTGAGCATTGAAACTTTGAATGACGGAGTATGTCGGGAAATATCCTTTTTTTGTTAGTAAAGGTACAGTGAGGACACCGTGATCACAGAGAAAATAGAAGAGAAAATGAATCGTGGTTTATTTTCACATGGGTAACGTTTAATTTTTGAGCATCGAAACAAAAGAAAGTACAATAAGTTGACATTGTGGCCGTACCCTGTGTGACGCGCCCCGATGTAAATTTGGCGTCAGCTACGTACATGAAATTACCCAAAAACGGTTTTTTGGCCATACAATGAGTTTTTAGGGTTGTATTTGAAATTTATCCCCTACCTTTTTTTTAAGTTTTACCAGACCTTCAACTTATGATAGGTCTCCATAAAAGTATACTTTCACTGTCACACAGTGTTATCAGCTTTCTCGTAGAAGTTATGTAAAACATATAAAGTATAAAATATTTAAATGTTACAGAACAAGAGCGTTCAAATAGAAAGTACTTAAATATAAGAAGGGAATAAAATTTGAATCTAATAAGAAATATGCACAAGTTTTAGTTTGGTAATATTTACACTTTACATTTTTATTATAAATTTGAACGAAATAAAACTCTGTCTTCTGAAATCATTTAGTTATGTTATTCCACCTCATCATCGTCTTCCAAGTGGAGGTGCTTGCAGCGCTCCTTCTCTACATTCCTATTTTCTCTGCCCCTGAAATGTAAGGGATTTCAATTAATTAAATAATGTTTTCTAAAGCTGATTGCTATAGAGAAACTATTATGCTTACAGAGTCCGTTTTTGGCGATTCTTGCATTGGCTTAACCATTCATTGACGCATTTCTTCACCATGACAGCAGTTACATCAGGGTAAATAATCTTCATAGTACCTTTGGAAATAAAATCTCGATATTAGATTTTGGATTAATATTAAACATTAAACTGACTCAAACAATGAAGAACTTGCAGCAGTCATATTCATATACGGAGAAACATTTTGCTGTAGTATTTGCTAAAAATCAGACTATAGTTTACTATTTTTAGTTTGCAATGAAGGGGAATTGCGGAACTTTTGTAATATTTACTACTTCGAGTAGTAACTATAGTAACTACATACCGAACTACAAAATTAATTCGAATAAAATTTAAAAATGTTTTTATAACACTGTGGCTGCGCGGGGGAAATTGGTTACAAAAGTGTTTGTGACTACTGCAAAAACTAAATATATCTAAATAGCAGTAAATTTATACTTCAGAAACAAAGAATGAAGTTTTTCATTAAAAGTAATACTTTATTTTGCATTTTATTAGCTATTTCCTGGGGTATCTCGTATTATGAAAATAGT
This sequence comes from Belonocnema kinseyi, assembly GCF_010883055.1. NCBI lineage: Eukaryota > Metazoa > Arthropoda > Insecta > Hymenoptera > Cynipidae > Belonocnema > Belonocnema kinseyi. The sequence continues at coordinate 144,808,478 of NC_046664.1, read as the reverse complement.
TTGACGAGTTTGGAAAAAGCACTTTTTTACCTTTTTTGTATTTTCAACATAAAAAAAATTTGTAATAAAACTTTTTATTTGAGCTACTTATGACAAACTAAATTATCTTTAAAATGACCTATATTACTTTTAAATTCAGTACATAGAATTCCGACAATCACGCCAAACGGAGTTGGTATCTCACATTTAAGTACTCTCCTCTACATTTATTTCAAAAAAGGTTTGAAGTATTTACAAAGCTCAGTAGTAAACCAGCAAGCAATGTATTATAGCCACTTACTAATTTCGGTAAAAGAAAATTCTAAATTTCCTGCATTAATATCTGCAGAATATTGCAATATTTGCGCCGTGTCGCGTTGAAGCTTACGAAACACGTATCTTTTACACAAGCATACGACGTAAATGCAGACTTATTTATTATGGGATGTTGAACTCTTTCGCACTATTATGTTGATTCAAATGGAAATTGCACAGTACACATGATTATATATAGTTTATACATTATTATATACATGCAGGAATATTATATTACAAGCTGAAACAGAAAAATGTAATTAAAATAAAGCTGGTAGCAATCGAACACGGGTCTCCAACGCGGCAGCACGGCGATTTTCCATCCTGCTAAACTAGATAATGAGATCCAGAAATTTATCGCCCTTATGAAGTAAATGCTAGCACTCAAATTGATTACCATTCAATTATTCATTAATTGTTCACAGTGAAGGCATTTTTCAAATTCTAAGCACTATATATTAACGTAATCAAATATCCTAATATCGAAGTTTAAAAATAATTTGTTGCTCTTTTTTTGAAAAATTTGTTTTTCAATTGTAACTTTTTCAATTATCATAATTTATTGTAATAAGGATCTTTGCATAAACCCAAACTGAGTTATTGATAAATTTAAGGAATTTCAGTAGAGTGTTGGTCGGCTGACATCGTTTACGCTCGGCTGCACTCGGTCCAAGGGTAGGCTCGCTTACTAAGTCACTTACTAATATTCCAGAGCGATCTTCTGAATTTGTCTTACTCCATAACACAAGAAATAGAAAGTGTCATTGTATAATTCATATTTCTACAGACAATAGCAATTCTTCTTACAAGTGTAGTCTTTTATGTTGTTTTAGGTACTTATTACTTCTACTCTTTTTATGTAATTTAATTACGTCTCTACTTATTTATCCTATCTAGGATTTTACTATAAAAAATACTAAGACTTCATATTTTCATAGGAAATTTCATATAAAAATAGCATAGCTTAGACTATTGTATTAAAATAAACGAATTATCGCCTTGGTCTCTCAATTGTAATCTAATTTAGTCATTTTTCTAGTACAAAGTTTCTCAGTGTAGAGGTGTGCTTTCCAATTTTACAAAGTGTTGACACATGTCAGAACATTCAGTGTCAACAAGTGGATAATACTGGTAGAATATGAATATGAATTATATAAATTTTCATAAATTGTACCACTTTTGCGTATAATTTTTTACTCTACATCTTTTCCTCAATGCTACCGATTTCTTCTTTGCTATTTACAGGAAACATTTTGAAATGCTTGCTCTAGAAAGTTAGCGATAGTCGACCTGATAATTCTCCTGTAACTCTATTATTCTCACGGTCACGACATAGCGATTCTAGCAGAACTCATATTGTGTTTATTTTTTAGCATTAAAATTCGTGACGGACTCACTGCAAAACAAAAAAAAAGTTTAATGACTTTCTGCTTGATTTATAATTAAAAATAATAAAGAGTTTTAAAAAATTGATTGTATTTACAAGCTGATATGCCTTCTTGAGAGTCGTCAAAACGTTGAAGAAATTTTTTTTATGACTGTACAGCTTCTCTTCATCAAAATTGATTTCACAATTTGGAAAAGATGATGCCCATTTGTTTTTATTATTTCCAATTTGATTATTTTGATTATATGAGAGTTGTATTTCAAACTCGTCCTTGATGTTTTCCTCTACAAAAAAAAATTTAATCGTACATTTCAATCCATCATGAACAAATTTTTTATGTTGAAGGGAAGGTATCCTACAGGCGGGAATTATTTACACGCCTATTTTTCTAGAAAGACGTCCAATTTTTTTGCAATATATCAGAGCATAATCTAACGTGCAGCTCTGCACAAGTGTGCAGTACTGAATGGAAAGTGTGCAGCTCCGAATTTGTGTTGGGGAGGTACTTTTGAAATTATTTTCAATTAATCAAGTTTGTTGGCATTTAATAATAAAGTCAAGTGAAACGTAGGGGAGGAGCACAGTATTATATGTTTAGAGGTATTACCTTATATGAATACAACTTACGCGAAAAGATGCAAGATACGAGTATGAGCGAATGATTATTATTCTCGAGCGAATGATTTCCTTTTTTTTTTTAGTTTTCGTGTAAAGGCTGGGCCGTGCAGGTTCTGAAATTTGCTTAGATTATGCTCTGCAATATATTTTTAATAAAATGACATTTTCCCTTCAACTTGGGCGTATTAAGTACAGAATTTCATTATATTTCATGTTCTTACAAGGAAAAACATTGCACGTTAAAATTATAAAAATTAAGGTACAAGAATACGGAGAAAAATGGAAAAATAATTTGTTTGAAGAGTGCTGTATTACATTACAGATTGTTATGGTACTAGTGACTTTTGTTCAAGTACAGGCACCTTTTCTAAAGTTTCAAGTTGTGATTACTAGATCACATCATTCCTATATCTATAAGTAACTGTTTTATAGACTAATAAAATTAAATGTGATATACATCTTACTTTAATTCATTTCAATAACGCACCTTTTGTAAAAAGAACCTTATTTAGTAAATCCTCGTTAAAGTATACTACTGCGTATAGTTAAGATTGGAGTCGAAACAAGATGCGTCGTGCGATATCAAATTTTCGAGGCACATAGAGACGCTCGTATTAGCAAATAACGTTGAATCCGAAAACCTTCTGGGACTCTTCACGAGAAAGCTACAACCAATATCACGCAAGCGCAGTAGCGCTACATTACCGCCGACAGTTCACGAGTTCACGCCATTCTCGACTGCACCTATAAACATCGTATTTTTGTTTCCATTCGTCTGAATTATCTTTTATATTATAATCAACTTCCAATCCACAATCTTTAATTTTTCTAAAAGCCACTTTCAAAACTTTTATGACTGTTACAGTGCGATACCGCCACACTAAATCTTTATTATCCCGGAACAGAATAAGTTTTTTCTATCTCGGCAATAAGAGTTGAATAGAGAAAAATAAATATTTTCAGATTTCAGCGTAAAAGTGAAGATTATTCTATTATATCAAAAAATATGTGTAAGGTATTGTTTTAATTCCTTCATGTGGAATATAAGTTTTGAAAATGTAAACTTAATCAATTCAAAATAAATAAATTAACATAAAATAAATGCTTTCGTTAAATTTTACTAAGTCGATTGAGAGGAATAGGATTTGCACTTTTCTGTTCGCGTTGGGCGATTTTTAGACGGAGAAAAATCGCATATGCATAGGAATACAAATTTTTTTTTAATTCAACGCTTATTGTATACTGCAGCCCTTTAAATATTTTTCCAGGAATAATATAAAAAAATATTTGAATAAACGCAGTTTACTTCACTTACTTATGTCTCCAATTTATTATACTATTATACTATTTATTATATCACATAATATGCATTTTTTTATTTTATGAAAATTTATAAATAATTACTAGCTTTTAGCAAAATTTTATAAAATTCTTATCATTTAAAAATTTTCATTTTTAATACTTATTTCTTCTAATTTCAGCTAGCCTTCGATTCAATGTTCAAATTCAACTTTCAGCTGTAAAATTCACAATCATTAAATTACTGTTGTCGATACTTTTACGTTTAGTTTTAAATAGTCTGTGCAGAAAAGTCGAGCGCGTAACGCGAGGTAAATACATCGTCGAGCGCGAAGCGCGAGATAAATATACTGCCGAGCGCGAAGCGCAAGAACCAACAGTCATTAAAATTTAAATTAATTAAATTGAAATATTTTCATCGTGCATTTGTAAATAAATCCAACTGTTCATATATTCCTCTGGTAGCCCTGGCTTACCAGCGTAAAATCTTGAAAAGATTTTGCCAACAGATACCAAGCGGTACATTAGCGTAATTAGCTAGAGCGTCCGACATAGGCTTAGGTTGTTTAGGTAGGTAGGGTTCGAATCCCACAAGGGTGCGATTTTTCATAGCGTTTAAGCGTTCTATTACGTTTGTAAGTGACCGCACGTGCAATTGCATAATTTCAAAAATAAACTGAGTAAAAAAAAGTATACCTCTAGATTTTCAAAATAAATCGAATAAGTAATACTACCTTTATAATAAAACTTTGAAGCATTTAGGTATCTTGCATATTAATAATGTGTGATATGTTCTAATAAAAAGGACTCCCTCATGTAATGGGTTCTTCTATTTCTTTTATGGATTTTTTTTTCGTTTTTTGCATATTTAGAAACAAATTTAAATATATTGATCATACTGATTTCTATGTACAAGAATATGTTTTAACCTGATAAATAACGTTGAAGTGTTACTTTTCTTCTGGCAGAATCATAACAGAGGACATAAATGAAAGTTACAGTTTTTTTTTAATCCGCACGTTACTCCGACGCCTTGTCGCGACGACGGTCACATGCTATGTGACACATCGCGCACACCGTTTGCGGACACAGTGGGAATTGACGTTCGATCTGCAAATCGTGTGGGCACTGTGTCGGTAGTCCCGCAGACATCGCGCTATCACAACGAGCGGCCTGCGTGCTGCATCACGCATTGTTATCTGGGTATACGCTATGTGGAATACTATTATAATAATTATAATACATGTGGAATATTATTATTATTAATATTATTATTAGGTATTACTACTTCAACTACCAACTAACTTCACTTCGTTGAGTTCCGATGAGAAAACAATGAACCTAATGCATGAGATTCAGTCCATTTTTGCACTATTTTGCTAATATCTTCGTAAAAACGAATTTTTTTATAGAAGTTTGTTTCGAAAATGCTTTTAATTTTTAAAGAACTATTTAATGAAACCATAAAAAGATAATAATTCCTATTCATTATGAAGATATTACAAAAATAAATTTTGTTCCATGCATTTGGTACGTTGTTTTCCCCTCAGCACTCAACGAAGCGTTGTTTTCTGGTGCTTGAAGTGAAAATACCTAATTATTAGGGTTCGTTGTTTGCTCATACCTGTTTACACTTTTTCAAACAATTCTCCTATTCCCTCTGAGAAAATAGCTGTGTAGGTCGAATTTACCATAACCAGGCATAAGAAAGTAGACCGCAATCGCAAAGTCACTTATGTAAGTTTTTCCTTTAGTTTTAAGTTCACAGCTTCGGGAAAGCAATTGGTTACGGCCACGGTGTGACACGCCCTTCCCTTTTTAGCGCGCCAAAGTTCAAAGTTTTAAATCATCTCAATGGACTCTGCTAAGCACACCAACGATGATTGTTTTCCCTGATGTAGTTCCGCTGTTTTAAGAGGTTAGAACCTCAACTTCCTGAGACTAAGTATCCGGTACTAAATCTCTAAATCCTTAAAATCGAAAATTTTATTAATGGAAGGATATTATTAAAATAAGTAAACCAAATTTCAAAGTTAATTTAAACTACTTTACATTTTATTAAACCAAATATAAAATTTACATACGTCAAATCCTTTTCAAGAATTCAATTAAGTTCAACTCTGATTTTAAAACGAAGCGAATCAGAGACTAACAGGTCGCGACCGTGGCAAGGATCTGTCTGATTTTTCTGAATGAGTTCTTGTGATCAATGGGTCTAACACAGCAACCCATAATCCCCTACTCTCTGTACATTTTCTTACATTTTATTTGCCCTACAAGGAAAGTAATCAATGAGTCTTCTTAATCCCACTTATAATCTTGAAAACAAACCGCCTACGCAATAATCACGGGTCCTCCCTTGACACGTGCCAAAATTTATTATGGCCGCGACGGTGGTTGCGGCACATTAAACGGATAAGAAAACCCATTTTTAAGCACGTACAGGAATTCGACAGTTATAATTCCGACAAGTACACTTCCGCCGACAAAGCGCCTCCAATAATGTTATTTTGACTAAATAATTCACAACTCAAATGTCTTTACGTAATTGAAATTTAAGAGTTACAGCAACATCCCTTGAAATAAAAATCCAAACTAATTTAAATTTCTGCACCCAAAGTTTTAATCAATGATCCCCGAAACCAAACCCCATTCAGATAATTAAATTCACGAGAATTCGCATTGGTCACTTCCTGTTAATATTTCTTGCTAAAATATAAGCGATTCTATATACAAAATATTATGTACAGGAAATTACATAGCATTAAAATCAGTCCTTTGGAATTTCCGTTTCGGCTTCATACAAAGAAGTCTTTGTATGCATAGTTATTTTATTACAACAACATCATATTTCCTGTCCAAACGAGTTGACCAGCCACTGGCGATTGCCAAATACCCATTCAAGCTAAAATCTTATATTCTTAATTTTCAACTATAATTCGAATAGTTTTAAATTTTGCCGCTAAAATATCATTATTTTGTCGGTAAAAAAGCTATCTGTTACAACGAAAACGGCCTGGCGCCATCTGTTACCTAATAGTGTTAATTTCTTAGGGACCAATATCACTTGTTTACATGCGAATGAAAATAAATAAATTTATACTGAAAATAAGAGTTTAATTATCAGATAACGGGAGGGACTGCCTGTAGGAAAGCTAATAAAGTCTCAAATTAGGGGGACAAAATTTTGCTCGCGTTTATGAACCGCAGACGGATCCTATACATTTTTTGCCCTCACCGGCTCCTGTGGGTGACAAATGTTCCCCATTTGGATTCCTTGTGCAAAATCTTTTGCTTTCATCGAAATCAGATGTTAATCTACAACATTCACTTCGTTTTTTAATGTCGTACAGATTGTTATACATAAAATCCCGTTTAAATGAATTTAAAATGTTGAAAAAAATATTCAAATAAATAAAAATCACGAAAAATCGTGTTTTTGACATTTTTTGGTAAAAATCATGTCATTTCTTTTCTAATTAACTAATTTGGAAATTTCAGACGGCATTTTCAAGAGAATAAATTTCACTTTAAGGTGGTGTACGTTCTAACTAGTTTCCTTCCAAAAAGTATATTTGTTTGAACATTTGAAGTTGGAAAATTAAAAAAAAAATTAGAAATATCATAATTGCGGGCAGAATACTTGTTATTATAAATAATTTCAATGTACGGTGCAAAGGTTGTACAAGACCGCCCTATGTTCATTACACACAGGTCGGTTGCAACTTCTCTCTCTTTCCTCCCACACTGCAGTCACAGCATCGGCACTTTTTAGTTCGTATATTCTCGACACCTTGGATGAGAAAAACAATTGTTCAGTCATTATTTATTAATTGATTTATTATTAGAATTTATGAGCACTGTATAAATAAAATTACAGAAAACAAATTTGCATTGATATATATCACATGTTTAGTCATTTTCACATAAATTACAGACGATCAATTCGAAACCAATGTGTCCCAAGCGCTCAGCATTTCCTTCTCATTTGACAGACAGCGAACAACCGGCAACATCAACCACTTAATCGCACTCTAGGATAGTCGAACTGAATTATGGTTAGTGTCTGCACTAAAAAATCAGAGATATTTGCTCAGGAGAATTAAATGAATTTCGCGTGAGACACATTTGTCCCCCGCAAGATCCGTATCGGGTCAAATGGTTTGGTCGAAGCTGTGTTTTGAATTTCTCTTGTATATGACAGTTCTCCTATCAGATTACAATTATCCCAGTAACAAGCGTTAAATTTAGAAAAATTAAGAATGCTATTCCTCTCAATTGACCTAGTAAAATTTTACGAAAGCCTTTATTTAACCTATTTTTTATTATTAAATCTTTTTATAACTTAAAAATTCAAAAAATATTCAAATTTATATTTATTTATATTTTAATAATTTATTTAAGCGTCTTAAAAATGCAACAAAGAAATCTATGCAAATGTCTAAATTTAAATAATTTTAACTCTAGAGAGGCAGAGTTGAATTGGTGAGAATTAAAATTTCAGAATTTACATTCCGCATGAAGGAATTAAAACAACTGATTACACATATTTTGTGAACTTATTAGAAGGAATTAAATAAAATCAAAATATTACCACTTCTTAGGAATAAAAAATATCTCCGTGAGGTGCGTTACCGGTACAATTAGAAGGAATTAAATATATTGAAAACACGTTCTCTTTGGGAGAATAGAAAACTGAATAAGTTTAGGAGGTATATTATTCTTATTGTGGCATTTTAGACAGATGGAAAAATCAAGCATTCAAAATAATAGAATAATCTTCACTTTTGCGCTGAAATCTGAAAATATTAATTTTTCTCTATTCTACGCTTATTACCGGTGTCACATAAAGTATTGCAATGCTCTTGTGTTTTAAAAAAGAAATACTAAGGTATCTGGAAAAATTATTGTGTTAATTGGGTCAGTAATATTATATTTATACGATCTATTATTTTTTTAAATGTAAGGCTAGTTTCGAGATTTTGAGGTTATAAAGATTAATTATCCCATAATATTTATGGAGTATATATTTTTTATTATAAAGTGAATTTCACGAAGTATATTTTGTGAAAAAATATCGTTTAAACAAATGGTGGTCAATATTTTACTGAAGAAATAATAATAATTATTAATTTGAAAAAATTACACGATTCCGGATAAAAATACGATTGGTATTTTCATGTTCTAAGATGCTTGTGGCACATTTTGATTTTTAAGTTCATAAAGTCAGAGTAAATGTTTACTGAAACTTTAAACATACATAATATCTATAATAGTAAATTTACAAAACAGCAATATTTATCAAAAGGAAAATTTTAAGCAAATCTACATCATTTCAATTTTTCACGGTGAGTATCCTGTATCTCATTTATAAATTATAAATATTTTTAACATAAACAAAAATGTTATAAAAATTATAATTATAATTATGAATCTGTCTAATGCTTATCTTTGTATTACGATATATTTGTCATCTGAATTTGGCTTATTCCTTTTACTTTCACTTCTGCACCTTTACCGCATGAATTACTGCTCAACATTTTCCCTTATTCAATGTTTCAGGATGAAAATCGATAGAATGAGTTATAGCTTCAAATTCTGTTCTGATTAAAATATTCATCATCAATTTGTAGAGTTTCCAAACGTCCTCTTTCGGGAGGACATGTCCTCCTTCACCGTCTTGTTCTCTAGAGTCCTCCCTTCGTTGAAAATGTCCTGTTTTTTGACCAAAATGGCATATTTTTCTTTTGTTATCTTCCACGATGTTATAGTGAGATATATAATTACTGGAGAAATGCAATTGGTCCTACCGGGTAGGTATCGGGGGTATCGGGTAGCTATCCGATACCGACCGCTCTAATGGAAAGTTTCGAATTGGGTAAGATTTGAAATTTTCCGCCGAGCGGTACATAATACGGAGTACCTACCCGGTAGGCCCAAATAAAATAAAATCATTTTATTGATTATTTGTGGCTTGCATTATTTGAAATTAAAAAAACCCCGCCTTTACAATGTTAGTTAGTTAAGGTTAAATTAGGAAATTTGGAAATTTTCAGGTGTTGACATTCTGCCGGCAATTTTTATGGTTATGTATATAGCCAACAAAGAAACTAGAATGGGTTCAGCTGGTATGAAAAGACAATTTTTTCACTAAATCTTTTTGCAACAAAGTTTCCCCTATTGCAAATACGTAAATTTCAACGAGGAATTCAATGGTGACCTTCATTTTGACCTTGAAGTGGACAGTCATGGCTTTTTGAAGGTTAACTTTGTTTTTTTAAAATGGAAACTCCCTTTTTTATATCTGCAATCGATAGAGTGGTCAATTCTACGTTCAAGTACGTACCCAAGTCATAGGTCAATTGTAACGTTGAAGGTCAGTTAGAGGTTATTTGAAATTAACAAAGTTTTTCAAGAGGTTAGTGTAATTACTGAAGTAAATTTTAACGAGGAATTCAATGGTGACCTTGATTTTAACCTTGAAGTTGATCTTCATGGCTTTTTGAAGGTCAACTTTGTTTTTTAAATGGAAACCCCCCTTTTTACATCTGCAATCGATAGAGCGGAAAATTCTACGTTCAGGTACGTACCCAAGTCATAGGTCAATTGTAACGGTGAAGTTCAGATAGAGGTTATTTGAAATTAACTGAAGTAAATTTCCACGAGAAATTCATTGGTTACTATCTTTCGCTAAAAGATGATTATGGCGCAAGCTAAACTTTCGGAACGAGAGAGGGTATCTGCATCAATGATGCGTGGTTAGGGAAATCGAGTTCGATCTTATGATTAAGTTCGCTTGCTTTTTAATCGCACTTTTCGTAATGGAGAAGGGTTAAATCCTGTCTCAAAATCAACAATTGAAAGAACTGTAAGGCGCTTTATGAATAATGGATCTATCAAGAACCTTCAGAGAACTGGTTGGCCAAAATCTGCAGGATCTGAGGAGATGCAGATGGACATAGCCAAAGCATTGGTTGAAAACCCACACCTTAGTTTACGTCAAGCTGGTGATGAGCGTGACGTTGCACCTGAAACAGTGCGAAATATTTTAAAAGGCATTAATTTCCATCCTTACAAAGTTCATCTGGTACAAGAGCTCAATGAAGACGATCCTAATCGTCGGATTGAATTTTGTGAAATTATGATGGACAGAATTGATAGAGGTCCTCTTTCCTTGTACAATACAGTATTTTCAGATGAATCTACTTTCACTTTAAAAGGTGAAGTTAACATGCAAAATTGTAGATATTGATCCGACACCAATCCTGATTGGATGTTGAAGAGTCGCACATAATATCCACAAAAGATTCATGTTTGGGCCGGTATCTTGAATGATACATTGATAGGCTCTTTCTTCATCGATAGTAATCTCAATGTCCGTGCATATGAAGAGCTTCTCAGAAACCAAATTGTACCAAGAATAAGGGAGATTACAGGCGATAATTTTCAAAATATTTGGTTCCAGCAGGACCGAGCAACGGCTCATTACGGTGGGGAGGTTCGAGCATATTTGAATACTCAGTTCTCTCAAAGGTGGATTGGAAGAAGGGGTGAAATCGAGTGGCCTGCTAGATCTCCTGATCTGACGCCTCTCGACTCTTTTCTTTGGGGTTATTTAAAGAGCAAAGTATACTCAATGCAACCGCAAAGCTTAGGCGAATTGCAGAATCGGATTCTGCAACAGGCTACTTTAATTAATAGAGAGATTATTCGTAATGCTGTAACTCATTTTTACAATCGCATAGCTTTTTGCCAAGATGCTCAAGGTTTTCAGTTTGAACATCTTTACTGAAGCGTGAGAGGCAAGGGGACTCACGCTAATCAAGCACCCCGAAACGTGAGAGGCAAAGGGACCCATGCTAATCAAGCACCCCAAAGGGAACAGAATTTACCAAGATCAATACAGAGCTCACCAATGAATTTCTCGTTAAAATTTTCTTCAGGAATTACACTGACCTCTTGGAAAACTTTGTTAATTTCAAATAACCTCTAACTGTCCTTGAACATTACAATTGACCTATGACTTGCGTACGTACCTGAACGTTGAATTTTCCGCTCTATCGATTGTAAATGTAAAAAAGGGGGTTTCCATATGAAAAAACAATGTTGACCTTTAAAAAGCCATGAAGGTCAACTTCAAGGTTAAAATGAAGGTCACTATTGAATTCTTCGTTGAAATTTACTTCAGGAATTACACTGACCTCTTGGAAAACTTTGTTAATTTCAACTAACCTCTAACTGACCATGAACGTTACAATTGACCTATGACTTGGGTACGTGCCCGAACGTAGAATTTTTCGCTCTATCAATTGCACATGTAAAAAAGGGGCTTTCCATTTAAAAAAAAAAACAAAGTTGACCTTCAAAAAGACATGAAGGTCAACTTGAAGGTCAAAATGAAGGTCAACATTGAAATTTACTTTAGGAATGACCTTTACTTTTTTGAAAAATATTTTACCTGAGGAAATATCCAACGTCCAGGGACTTTTTAGACACCCTGTATGGGTATTTTCAGTAGGATCCTCTATTATTTAGTTACGTTTTGACAAATATTACATACATTTTTAAAGCAATCATCTATTTATTCATGATATTTAAAAACATTGCTCACGTGCTAACTTCTATAAATGTCAAATTTCTGTCCACTGGCAATTTCAGGCTTTGGCCGCCGCGCGTTTTGCCTGTCATATTCGGTTAATATCAAGGTCATGTCCGTACCGAATAGTAAATGTCGACTGAGAAGATGAATTGATGAAGTGTCTTATTCTAGGATCTGAACATAAATAACAGAAATAACCGCAAAAACATTTCTGGAGCGCTTGGTGCCTTGACCACGCTTTAGAGTTCAGATTTAGACGGGTAAGACTCTTAATCCACATTCTGTGAAGACTGAGCTCTACTATATGGGTTTCGTAGAGATCTAAACTATTTAAACTGATATAGTTAAAGTGTCTTCATACATTGACGATATTGATAGGATGCATGTGATGTATGTTACCGACTGTCCCATGCTATTTTTCCGCCAATTTAAAAACCGGGAAATTGAAATATCGTGCTATTTTTTTTTTTTTAATGATAGGTGATATTATGGAGAAGGTCAGTCTGGTCAATTAAAGTTGCTGTATCATTGATAAATATATATTTTTAGTATTTATAATGCTCACCTCAAAGCCTTGTATTTTAAATTATTTGATTGTGATAGCTAACCTCATGGCATTTTCATTCACTAATTGCAAGTGCCTGGTGCATTTTCACTTGACCAAAAAAGAATAAATCAGTAATGCAATACGTATATATTGTATAAAAGTTAACAAAACATTATTTTCAATTAAATTAAAACAACCAAAAATCAGAAGTAACTGAGATCTTTCAACA
>NC_046664.1:144794176-144795405 GCF_010883055.1 Belonocnema kinseyi | reverse complement strand
TTCACAAGCAACGATGAATGAGCAGGTGCATTATCGTGATGCAAAAGCCACGAATTGTTTTTCCAAAGTTCCGGACGTTTTTTGCGTATCGCCTCTCGCAAAGGGCGTATAACTTGAAGGTAATACTCCTTATTGACCGTACGACCTTGTGGTAAGAATTCCTGATGCACTACGCCACGGTAATCAAAGAAGAGAGTGAGCAAAACCTTCACATTTAACCGAACTTGACGTGCTTTTTTCGGTCTTGGAGACTCAGGATGCTTCCACTGAGACGATTGGGCTTTAGTTTCGACGACCTAACCATATACCCATGATTCATCCCCAGTTATAACCCTTTTGAGAAAATCAGGATCATTATTGACTTCATTCAACATCTCCTGAGCGATCGTCATGCGATGGATCTTTTGATCAAAATTAAACAGTTTTCGAACAAATTTGGCTGACACACGTCTCATGCCCAAAACGTCCGAAAAGATAGAATGGCATGAGCCAACCGATATGCCAACATCTTCAGCAACTTCTCTGATGGTAATTCGGCGATTTTTTCAACACCATTTCTTCCACTGCTTGAACGTTTTCATCTGTTGTTGACGTGCTGGGACGTCCAGGGCGAGGTTCGTCTTGGACTTCCTCTCGGCCTTCTTGGAACAGTTTGTACCACTTATACACATTTTTCTTACTCAGAGTAGACTCACCGTATGCAACTGTCAACATTTTAAGAGTTTTAGAGCACTGGATTCCATTTTTCACACAAAATTTAATGCAAATTCTTTGCTCCGTTTTTTTCGAAAGAAGAAAATCGCCGAGCACACCAAACCCTTCTAATCTTTTACGCCTCTGCCAGTAAAACAACACGAGCTATATAGTCAAAACTGTGAACATATGATCGTGACGAGTGTACCAACACAACAAAACAAAAAATTTAAAACTTGAATGTACCTAGCCCGCGAAAATTGAAAAGTCACCTTACTTTTTGAACACACCTCGTATATTTTAATTTAAATATTTATTTTCAAACCAGCGTGGCAAACATCTTCATAATGAATTTATTGAGAGTAATTTAAAAATATATACAATTTTACTTTTTTAATTGGCCAACTGTGAACAATTTACGAACATAAATAATTTAATTATTCTCCAATATTTATGTCAAAGATATTGGTTATATCAGAAGTAACTGAGATCATTCAACAGTTTCCCCGTTACCGAGGCGGCTTCCAGAAACTGGC
>NC_046664.1:144765993-144794076 GCF_010883055.1 Belonocnema kinseyi | reverse complement strand
TTCGATGATTGGAAAAAGCGTTGGCACAAGTGTATTATATCTGAGGGGGATGACTTTGAAGGGGACAACATAAATATTGAGGAATAAATGAATATTTTTTGATAAAACCACAAAGTCACCTTATTTTTTGAACACACAAAAAACAAAATTTTTTATTTTTCTGCGGTATTTTCGTAAAATTAAACTAAATGTTATAGTCCTATGAAAATGGTTAAATTAAAGTTTTTAGGGCTTTTCAAAACTTTTAAATCTTTTTTTAGAGTGTTTCCTGTATTTTGAATTGTTTGGATCTCATTTTGAATTTTATATTTTTCCACAGTGTTTCGTAGAAGGAAACTAAATTGACAATTCCTATAAAAAATTGCTGAAATAAAATTCTTGAGAATTAAAATATATATAATTCCTGTTTCTGGTATTTCCCTGGATTTTGAATCGTTCAATTCGAAAATTCAATTTTCTATTTCACACAGTATTTTCGTAATATTAAACTAAAATGACCAGTCTAATCAAAAAATGATTTTAATACAATTTTATAGAACTTTAAAAATTCTATAATTGTTTTTTCTATTTTTAAATTTGATAGTAATCATAAATATAGTTATTATTCTCATGGAAGCATCAACAGTTGTCAGAAACATTATAAATCTATTTCAAAATCTTCTCTGTTTTTAAATTATGTAAAATTTGAAATTAATTTTGAATCTTTCTAGAACTTCTAATTATCTTTTCAAAAGTTACAATTAATATTGGGGTTTTTTCCCTGCATCATTAATCGTGCTACTCATAATTTTTTTTTTAATAGTTCTTTCTAAAAATAAAACAATTACTGTTTTTTTTTCAGATCAAAAAATTGTGCTATA
This sequence comes from Belonocnema kinseyi, assembly GCF_010883055.1. Taxonomy (NCBI): domain Eukaryota; kingdom Metazoa; phylum Arthropoda; class Insecta; order Hymenoptera; family Cynipidae; genus Belonocnema; species Belonocnema kinseyi. Next base: position 144,793,216 of record NC_046664.1, on the reverse strand, counting down.
GCTCAATTTATTTCTTCGGTAATTATCGTGTTTGCGGCATATGGACACACAATCAGATAGATTCCTTCTCCAAAAACTTGTTTTTCGGCCCCAAGAAAAATTAGCTGTCTAAAAATTAAATCACCCTTGCTTTTCGGTCCAGGGGACGTTTTAGATTCGCCTAAAATTCTTTTTTTTTTTAATTTTTCTTTTTTAAAATTATATGGTTTGGATCGTTTTCAAGCAAGAAATATGAAAATGTACATTTTATTAATTTTTGGTAATCTTTCCAAACTTTGAATTATTTTTTAAATTTTGTAAAAACTTTTACATATCTCTTGAATCAATCTTAATTGTGTTTAAAAATGTGTTTAAATTCGTGAAAAATTACAAAAGTAGCCTTTAAATTTTCTATATTCTTTATTGGAAATTATAAAAATCTTTGTAAATATTCTCCTGAAATAATTTTTCAAACTAAAGAATCATCTTCATTTTTCCTAGTAATTATAGAAATCGTTCTTATTCCCATGGAACCTTTAACAGTTGTATGGAAGTTTTAAAGTTGGTTTCAAATTCTCCGAAAACCTTCTCTTTCTTTTAAATCATTTGAAATCAATTTTGAAACTTTCCGGAACTTCTGAATAAAGGATTTTTAAAAAGTTATAAATCCTTTTTGAAATTTTTACCGTTATTTTAAATAGTTTGGCATATTAAAAATGATTTAAAGAAAAACCATAATCGTTGGTAAAAAAATACAGTTTTTTTTCTTTGAGATAGAAAAAAAGTGTGCCATAGCTATTTTACGTTGGAGGAAGAATAAGTGGATTATCTTTCCTTAATTGAATGGATCTTGCCTAGGTTATATTTGCCTCGGATGGCCGAACAGGTTGATTGTCTTGCCTTAATTTTCCGGATATTCCCTAAATTTGTCGTAAATGTAGCCTAGCTTGCCTTAGTTGGCCGGATCTGTAGACTATCTTGCCTTGGATGACCGAATAGGTTGCTTATCTTGCTTTAATTGGCTAGATCTTGCCCAAGTTGTATATGTAAACTATCTTGCCTTAATTGGCCGGATATGTAGACTATCTTGCCTTGGATGGCCGAATAGGTTGATTCTCTTGCTTTAATTGGCTGGATCTTGCCCAAGTTGTATAGACCTTGGATAGCCGAACAGGTTGATTATCTTGCCTTAGTTGGATGGATCTGTTGACAACATTGCCTGTAACAATAAACTTTTATTATTGTTCATTTAAATTCAAATTTTGAACATTTTAAAAATATGTTTGATCAACGTTTAAAACATATGTCGAGTAGACTGATATTCATATTGTCATTATTTAAAAATCAAATTAAATATAAAGAAAACAATTACGAAAACAAACTATTCAATTAAGAGAAAAGATAAACGAGCAAATAAATTCGCTATTAGAGAGAGAAATGAGGCACAAAAACATTACGATCAACAAAATCTGTATTGTAAATAAATAATGCAATTTTCAATTAAAAATTTTAACACAAAATTTAAAATTATATTCGATATTCACACATACACACGCATCGCGCTCCAATTCGGGGTACGAATCATGTGTATTAAAATATTTTGTAATTCATAGGTATAAAAGACATAAATAAAATTATCGAACGAGTATAAAGTGGTGAACTCAGAAATGCGAATTTAAAACAATTTTGATGATTATCAAACGCTTTTACTTATCGCTATTTTGGTGAGTCGCCCTTATGGTGTATAGATCATGGAATCCGCAGTGGAGAGAAAAATGATTGGACAGCCTGAGGATTCCGTTAGATTGAGGATCGTTGAGTTGGTTTTTTCATAAGAGTGTAATATTTGTGTCGTTTCTTTAAATTTTCAGGAACCCTCTAGCGTACAAGACCACGAACAAAGCGACATTTTCGAGTGCTGCGTTATTTAAAATAAAAACCAGGCTGAAAACACACCAAATTTGGATTTCTCTAACCGCTCATTCAAACAAAACAAAAACAAAATTACGAAGAAAAAAAACCTTTTCCAGAATTAATTAAGATATACCTTATACATTGCTCCGCACAGCCATGGTTCAAAGCGTTGTAGAATTGTTGTAAATTGATGCGAACACTTGGCGCGTTGAACGATATTACTCCAATTCAATTACTAATATATGGTTCGAAATGCAACACCTTCCAACTCTTCATAATTACTTCTGGCGACTCACCAATCATCTAAGTTACATAATAGCACGTGACAATCCGTTTACCGCGTTTCCAGAAATATGAACGCGAATTCCTGCTAGCCAATCTCTAGTTCGCAAGTGAATCGCTACACATACATAAAATTTCCTGTGCGCTAAAATTTGAATTCGTTGCGTCACATATCCCCATTGTTTGGGACGCCAATTATTTCAGTCACAAACAATACCAAAACACTCATTCTAAAATTTTGGTATCAACACATAATTATTCATAGGCCTAATTTATCACGTTAAAAAAAAATCATTCTGTCTGACGACTAACCAATTAGAAACATCTCCTTAAAATTAGAGCAAATTTACAGATACGTTTCAATTCAAAAGTTACGAGCATAATATTGATCTCCTGAATCCAACGCGTTTCCATAAATTTGAGCGCGAATTCCTGCTAGCCGATCTCTAGTTCAGAAGTGAATCGCTACATATACATAAAATTTCCTTTGCGCTAAAATATGAATTCGTTACGCCACATGCCTTGGATGACTGAACAGGTTGATTATCTTGCCTTAATTGGCCGGATATTGCCTGAATTTGTGGGATTTGTAGACTATCTTGCCTTAGTTCGCCGGATCTGTAGATTATCTTGCCTTGGATGACCGAAAAGTTTTATTATCTTGCCTTAATTGGTTGGATATTGCCTAAATTTGTCGGATTTGTAGACTATCTTGCCTTAGTTAACCAGATCTGTAGACCATCTTAATTTGGAGATTTAAAAGAGATTTAAAATAATTTTTAAAAAAAATCAAATGATTTCAAACGAATGCAAAATAATTCAAAGGAGCCAAATTTATTGAAAGAATACAAATTAATTCTTCATATTTCTAGTTGATAATATTAATGTTAAGTAAGTAATGCAAAGAATTCAACAGAATGCAAGCGATTTAAAAGAACTGAAAACAGTCTAAATATACCCAATAATTTAAAGAATTTAGAAGAATTTAAAATAATTCTAATCATTCAAGGGAATTCAAAAGAATTCAAAAGCATTCAAAACAATTCATTAAATTCTTAAAATTCAAAAGAATCCAAAGAACAAAAAGGTATTCAAAGGATTCAAGAGAATGCAAAAGAATTGAAAGGATCCAAATGTATTCACAGAATACAAATGAATTCTTGTTGATTTTATTTTTAATATTAATGTTAAGTTATATGTAATTTTTGAATTCAAAGAATTCAAAAGAATACACCAGATTTCAAACAAATTCAAATGATTCAAAAGATTCAAAAGAATTTTAAAAAATTGCTAAAGATTCAAAGAATTCAAAAGCTTTCCAAATAATTGGAATTGAAGTGATTTCAAAAAATTCGAAAGGTTACAAAGAATTCATTAGAAGCAACTTATTACGCTATCAGAGAAACCTGAGGTTTCGTGAATTAAAAGGTGGCAGCACATGTTTGGGAAATTTTTGTTATTCTGACATGTAGTCACATTACCAAAATTTAAAATTCTATCGTCATTACCGAATGAGTCTCTATGAAACCGGAAGGACGCTTTTCCTAGCAACCACAACTGTGAGGTGGCGCTCGCATCTTATTCTGAAGTTGCTGTCTCAATATTCAAATAAATTGAAATACAAGGCTCTCTAGTGAACATTGTAAATATTAAAAATTAATATTTATCAATAATATAACAACTTTAATTAACCAGACAAACCTGCCCCACAGTAATACCTATCATTTAAAAAAATTAGCACCTGATGGTATGATAGGTAATATTATGGAGAAGGTCTATCTGGTCAATTGAAGTTGCTATATTATTGATAAATATATCATTTTAATGTTTATAATGTTCACCTCAAAACCTTTTATTTTAAATTATTTAATTGTGATAGCTGACCACATGGCATTTCCATTCACTAATTGCAAGTACCTGGTGCATTTTCACTTGACCAAAAAAGAAGAAATTAGGAATGCAATACGTATATATTGTATAGAAATTAACAAAATATTATTTCCAATTGAAATGAAGTAATTAAAATGCAGTAAAGAAGAATTGGAGATTAAAATATTTATGCTGATAAATTGTTCACAATTGTTAAATTCCAATAGTGAAGTTCCATATGATATTTTCAAATCGAACTACATAAATTTATTCTGAAGATGTTGGCCCCACTGGTTTGAAATGTTAGAAATAGATTTTAAAACGCAATGCCAGGTATTACAAAACTTGGTAGGATTGAAGGCAAGAATCAATATGAATTTAGTCAGAAATTTGCTATCTCATTTTTTTCTAGCAAGAAAAAAAGGTTTAAAGAAAAGTTTTTTGGAGTTTTTAAAAGTTATAATTATTCCTTTTTGAGAGTTTACCCTGTATTTTTGATTCTTTTCGCTCGAAATTCCAATTTTCTACTTTACCACAGTATTTCCGATAAATTAAAATAAAATCCTTTGGATCGAAATTTGATTTTTTTGTTTTTCCACTGTATTTTTTGAAAAATTAAACTAAATTGTCAAGCCTTAGAAAAATGGTTGAAATAAACATTTTAGGGCTTTTCGAAAGTTATAATTACTTCTTGAGAGTTTTCCAAGTATTTTGAATCATTAGGATCGAAATTTTAATTTTCTATTTTGCCACTGTACTTTTGTAAAATAAACTAAAATGACAAGCCGTACCAAAAAAAAAGAAAAAAGAAATTTTTTATGATTTCAAAAATTATACTTCCTTTTTTGAGACTTTTCCAAGTATTTAGAATCGTTTGGATCGAAATGTGATTTTCTACTATATTTTCGTAAAATTAAACTATGGTACATTCTCAAACTTTACCAAAAAATGGATCAAATCAAATTTTGTAGGACTTTTCATGATTTATTCCTGTAAATTGAATCGTTTAGATTGAAATTTGAATCTTCTATTTATCCACTTAATTTTTGTAAAATTAAACTAATATGACAAGCCCTACCAAAAAATGGAAAACAAAAATAATTTTTTTGTATGACTTTTCAAAAATTATAATTCCTTCTTTGAGAAGGAATTTTGAGTCGTTTCGATCGATATTTGAATTTTCTATTTCGCCATCGTATTTTCATAAAATTAAACTAAATTCTAAAGTATAATCAAAAATATTTGAAATGAAATTATGTAGGACTTTTTAAAAATTAAAATTCCTTTTTTAAGATTTCTTCATGTATATTGAATCGTTTGGATCGAAATTTGAATGTTCTATTTTTCCACGGTATTTTTGTAAAATTAAATTACATTTTTAAGTCCTAAAACAAATTGTTAAAATAAAATTATTATTTAGGACTTTTGAAAAGTTATAATTCCTTTTTGAAAATTTTCCCCGTTTTTTGAATCGTTTGGAATAAAATTTGAAATTTCCATTTTCCACTGTGTTTTCTTAAAATTAAACTTAATTCTCAAGTCCTATAAAAAATATGAAAATAAAATTATTTAGGACTTTTCAAATGTTATCATTCCTTTTTGAGATTTTTCCACCTATTTTGAATCGTTTGTATCCAAAATTTAAATGTTGTATCTTTCCAGTGTATTTTCGTGAAATTGAAATACATCGTCAAGCCCTACCATAAAGCAGAAAAAATTTTTTTAAAGGTTTTTTTCAAAAATTATAATTTCGTTTTTGGATTTTTGCCTGTATTTTGAATCGTTTCATGGAAATTTAAATTGTCTGTTTTCCACCGTGTTTGCGCAAAATTAAACTAACTTTCAAGCCCAATACAAAATTGTTAAAATATAATTATTTATATATTGTTAAAAAGAAAATTTTCGAGGACTTTTTAAAAATTATAATTCGTTTTTGAGATTTTTCCACGAATATTGAATCGTTTGGTTTGCAATTGGAATTTTCTTTTTTTCACGGTATTTTCATAACATTAAATTAAATTGTCAAGTTCTCAAAAAACTATTAAAATTATTATTCAGGACTTTTCAAAAGTTATCATTCCTTTTTAAGATTTTTTCACACATTTGGAACGTTTGGATTAAAATGTCAAGTTTCTATTTTTCCACTGTATTTTCGTAAAATTAAACATAATGGTCAAGTCCTCTAAAAAAATTAGAAGAATAAAATTATTTAGTACTTTTAAAAAGTTATAATTTCTTCTTAACATCTTTGAACGTATTTTGAATCGTTTGGATCCAACATTTAAATGCTCTTTTTCCACTGTATTTTCATAAAATTATACTAAAATTACAAGCCATAAAAAAGGAGGAAATAACGTTTTTTAAACTTTCCAAAAGTTATCATTCCTTTTTGAGATTTTTCCCCACATTTTGATTAATTTCCATTGAAATTTGAATTTTTTATTTTTCCATAGTATTTACGATCAATGAAACTATAATGACAATCCCTTCTAAGAAATGGATCAAATGAAATCTTGTAGGACTTTTCATGATTTATGATTTTTTCCTGCGTTGTAAATCATTTAGATGGAAATTTCAATTTTTTATTTTTTAAACTGAATTTTTGTAAAATTAAAGTCATTTTTCGAATCCTACCCAAAATTGTTAAAATAAAATTTTTGAGGTCTTTCAAAAAGTTATATAAATCGTTTGGGTCGAAATTAGAATTTTCTATTTTTCACTGTATCTTCGTAAAATTAAACTAAGTTGTCAAGCCCTACCAAAAAATTGAAAAAATAAATTTTTAGGGACGTTTCAAAAATTATAAACCTCTTTTTTGAATTTTGTTCCTGTATGTTCAATCGTTCAAATCAAAATTTACATGTTTTAATTTTCTACAGTATAAAATTAAACAAAAATTACTAGCCCTGCCAAAAACGGATAAAATCTAACTAAATTTTCAAGTGTCATATAAAAATGGTTAATATAAAATAATTTAGGATTTTTCAAAAGTTATAATTCTTTTTTAAGAGTTTTGCCTGTATTTTGAGTCGTTTGGATCAAAATTTTAATTTTCTATTTTCCGATGGTATTTTCGTAAAATTAAATAAATTGTCAAGTCCAATAAAAAAATGATTAAATAAAATTTGATAGGCTTTTTTAAAGTTATAATTCCTTTTTCAGTTTTTTTTCCTGTATTTTTAATCGTTTGGATCAAAATTAAAGTTTTCCACAGTATTTTCCATGAATTAAATTATATTTTCATGTCCAAAAAAAATTGCTAAAATAAAATTATTTTTAAGGGTTCTTCAAAAGTTATAATTGCTTTTTGAGATTTTTGCTCTTATTTTTAAACGTTTGAATTAAAATTTGAAATTTCTATTTGTCTAATGTGTTTTCTTTAAATTAAACTTAATTGTCAAGTTCTATAAAAAATTGTTAGAATAAAATTATTTAGGACTTCAAAGATTTTAAATTCTTTGTTGAGATTTTCCCGTGTATTTTCAAACGTTCACATCGATATTTAAATGTCCTATTTTCCACCGTATTTTCTTAAAATTAAACTAAATTATCAAGTCCAATACAAAATTTATCAAATGAAATTATTTAGGCCTCAAGAAAGGAAAAAAAGAAAAGGAAAATCTCAAGAAAGGAATTATCATTTTTAAATGATAATTCCTTTCTCGAGATTTTTTCATGTATTGAATCGTCGATATATTTTTTTCCTGTATTTTGAGTCGTTTGAATCAAAATTTGAATATTATATTTTTTAAATGTATTTTCGTAAAATTACACTTAAATATGAAGTTCTATAAACAAATTGTTAAAACAAAATTGTTTAGGACTTTTAAAAATTATAATTCACTTTTGCGATTTTTTCCTGTATTTTGAGAAATTCGAATCGAAATTTGAATTTTTAATTTTTCCACAGGATTTTCGTAAAGTTAACCTAAATGTTTAAGTCCTATAAAAATCAATAAAAAAGGCTTTATCCCAAAATTTAGCCTTTCGCCAAGAAATTAAAATCTTAAGTTGCAGTCCCACAGTCTGATAGATTTTTTCTTTGCTAAATATTCTAAAAAAATGTTTTGTTTTCATTGAATGATAATATTAAGAAACGTCAATGTTATAAGGTTAAAAAACCTATTCATATACTTTAAAATTTTTTTTAATGAAGAAATTTGTGATAATTTTAGCAACATTCATAATTTTTTTGATCAAGTTCATGATTTTTTAAAACAAATGCGTTAATCAGGCATTTGTTGATGGAAAAATTCGTTTTTTTCTATGTTAACTTTTTTAATTACGAGCTTCATGAAATCTTCATAAAAATATATAATTGTTTGATCAATTTTGTGATTTTTGAAAACAAATTTGATAAACAAATGCATAAATGAATTATTTTTTAAATGCATGCGTACTTTAAGTATTAAAAGTAAAAAATAATTTATTTGATAAAAAGATTATAAATCTGTTCAAAATTTAACAATTTCCAGATTTTAACGATAAAACTCAAACTGCTTTAATTCGAAAGTCCTAGTCATAATAAAATTTAAATGTCCGATTAAAACTTTATGAACTATTTTTAACTTAAAAATAGCTTCATGATAATATTTTCGTAATTTAAGGCTTTGATTAAGTCAAAACTATTTTTTCAGTCTGAAATTCTCATTTTTTACCCATTCAATGTGAAATTAAAAAATTAAGAATAAGTATAGCTATTTAATATTTAGCAATATTTTACTCTTCATTTAGGACGAGTAAGTTAAAAGCAATTATTTACAATTAAACAATTTGAACATTGGCGGATTGGCATGGGGACGGAATTGGGTTTTCCCGGCTGCGCCCCCCCTTGGTTGGTGCCCCCTAAGCCATGCCAAGGCGCCCGAAAAAGATTATATTGTTTAAACAAATAAATATATGTTGGATTGCAATGGAAAGAGTAAAAAGAATATCCAACGATATCCACGACGTACACTTTTACTCCTGGAATTAATACTAGTAAGGGAAAAAGTGCCATCCAATTCTGAACGTGACAACTTTAATTTCTGTATTAAAAATATGTTTATTTTATAAGTAAAATTGTTCAATTTTTATGTATAAATAAGAATTGAACATTTATTATTTGTAGAAAAAACCTAATTTAAAAGAAAATGTAGACTTTTGCTGATTTCAATCGAAAATTGAAAAGCTTTTTAAACATTTTGAAAGGCCTCAAAAGAATAAAAACATTTTTTTAGAATTCCTAGGGAAATTGAATATAATTTTTTATTTTCAATACTTATTTTAAGAGAATATTTAAAAAGGTTTTAAAATATTTTTTAAAATAGTCAAAGAGAATCTAGAATAATTTAAAGAAATTTTTTCTCAATTTTCAGAATTTTCTAAAAAATACAGAAAAAATTGGATAAATAGGTTTTTATATGAATTGAATTTTTCCTAATGTTTTAAATCCTGCAAATTAAAAAAAATAATAATTTATAGTTTTTCTAAGAATCTTCGGAAAATGTTTTTATTATTTTGAAACCTTTCACAATTCTTAAAAAGTTTTGAAATCTTTTGTTTGAAATCGATTCATTTTAAAAGATATTTAGAAGTTTTGAAAAAATTTCAAAAATAATTTTAAATTTGAAGAAATTTAAAACAACTTCTAGATTTCTCAAGATTTTCAAATAAAATGTTGAAGCTTTTTAAGGATATTCAAACTATTCAAAATGAAAATAATTTAACTTCGGATTTAAGCAGTGTTCAGTTTAAAATAATTAAATTTGTAATGCTTCTAACTTAAAATTGCTTATAATAATATGACTTTGAAATTTTTAAAGCTGATTGATTGTTTAATGAACATGATAAATCGGATTTATATTTTTGAAATTGAATTAGAATCTTTCAACTCTATAATTCATGAAAGTTAAAAATACTTAATTTTGCTGTTTATGTGCATTTAGTTTAAAATTGTTCAATTAAAAATTGTGGGTACCTATCTTTCATTTTATAGGTGTAAATTATGGAGCATTTGAATATAAAATTGTTTATAAATTTAAAAACTTTTAAACTTCAATTATGGAATAATGGAAATAATGGAAATATGGAATAATGGAAAATCAAAAACTACATTTTGCGGTTAAACTGTGCAAAAAAGGTGAAAAGGTGGTAATACAAAAATTGTACATTTAAAAAAGATCCACTCATTTGTTATAAATCACTTTTAAATCAACTATTTCACAGTATTTCAAACATTCTTAATTATATAAATGTGCTTGCAAAAGAAAAAAAAGAAAAAAGAAGTTTTTGGTTTCGTACCTAAAGGATGGCCGAGAATGTGAAAATGTGATCATATGAACTCACATCTAAAACAACGCTGCAGAAGGTTGGTGACCTTCTCAGCATAAAATTTGAACCAGGTATTACTCTCGGTTGAAACTAAATGCGCTCCCCCCCCCCCGCCCGCGACCCTCATTACTCGAAGTTTCGTGAGTCACTGAGGTTTGGGATATAATTTAGAATTTAAAAAGGTAAGGCTGATGACAGACCATATGTGTAACGTTTAAATCGTAAAAATATAATTGGAAATGAACAAATGCAGTTTTTGAAAAAACGGCATTTTTTAAACGAGACAATGAAACTACGTATGTTTTGATATCAATGCATGCTAAGAATTGTAATAATATAGATTTCTGCAAAAGAGATACAATTTAAGAGATAAATTTGATTGCGACGCACGAGACACAACTAATCTGATATGTTAGGTCAGCAAATCTTACCATGCTGGTAAAGATCTGCCGTTACAGCAAATTAGCTATGTTGTCACAACTGAGCTGATAAGCTGTAACAGTTCCGGTTTACTGTAATATTCAATCATTAGTCGAACATGCTGAGGCAACAAAGCTATGAAATGATTAGCCAAAATTGCATAGAAAATTATAAATTTTATTATACATTAAACAACAAAACTCGTATTATTATATTTCATGACGTAAAATAATTTACTTTCGACCTTCTGAACAACGGTTCAGGCTTAAAGTAATAAACGAATCTGTTATATCGCTGACATATATCAAATCTGTTTTACCTGTCAAAAGTATTTCGTAAGCTAAAACGTGATCGCCGTAACCTACGTTTTGTAACTTTTTATGTGAAAAAAGCACGTTCTCCTTACAAGTAAAAATTTCTTCAATGATACCAAAAACCGGTAAGAAATAAACGTCGAAATCGGTAATAAGAATCATATCTTTATGAAATTTTGTTCCTTTGTAATCAATCCAATGAGTATTATAAAAGAAAGAAACATCGCAATTTCATTCATTTAGAGGTAAAATGTCCCTTAATGTATCAATATCTTTTTCGCGAACTTCTATACTAGGATCGAGAGTTAACGGATTGATTATTGGAATACATGACACAAATCGGTAGCACATGTGTAATTGATGCTTTCGGCTACTGAATATGATAAATTTTGTCTAGATGCGTTTACAACAGTAAACTGTTTACTACAGTAAACGACACAAATCGGTAGCACATGTGTAATTGATGCTTTCGGCTACTGAATATGATAAATTTTGTCTAGATGCGTTTACTGTAGTAAACACATCAAGACAAAATTTATCATATTCAGTAGCCGAAAGCATCAATTACACATGTGCTACCGATTTGTGTCATGTATTCCAATAATCAATCCGTTAACTCTCGATCCTAGTATATTTTTTCAGAAATTTGTGTTTCGCTTCGAACTTGAAGCATGAATATTGACTGGCAAGCCCCGACTCCTTGATGAAATTACTCTAATGAATAAAATTATGGGTTTTGGGTTTCAGAAAATCTTTTTTTATTTTTACATATAAACTGTTATGTTCAAATACAAGGGTGTTCAAGACTTTATAGTGATTTTTTTTTATGGTCTTTGCCAAGCCAATGCTGAGTATTCTGCGTAATAGTTTATAAAGTTGCCAAAAAGTATCTTCAATAGATACTAAGTCTCCAAATAAAAGGCCAAAATACTTTATGAAGCATAACATTTGAAAGGTATACATTTTAAGATGTGAACTCTTTAGAAGATTTTCTACAATTACAGGAGGCTTTGACGAAACATCGACTGGCCCATAATTAAAATTTGCAATTCTGTCATTCAATTTCTCAAGATCGAAGTATTTACACTTAATGCAGTGATTGATAATTGGAATCATGTCACTATGTCCAACTCCCTCAGCAAAATCGTGCATACATTGTAATGCCGAATTTCGAGTCACGTGAAAATTATGAATGTTTTTTTCTTTGAATTTCTGCAAAATCTGCAATAATGGAGTACGTTGAAACTTTCCACGAAGTCAAAAATTGCATTAAGGCCTAAATTGTCGCCAGTGCCGAATTCAGTTGGAAAGTATATTTTTCTTGTTTCTCCATTTTGATTTTTTACTATTATACCATTTTTGGCTAGAAAATTTACCTCTTTAATTAAAGGAGCAAAAACCCTATCATTTCCATAAAGTAGTCGCAAATTACTTTCAAACAAAAGAACAAGAAAAATATTGTGAAATCAAAATTGACATTCCACACCAAATACTGCTGTTTGACGACGCTTTTGGAATGTCCAATTATCAAGGCCTGTGGTTGCAGAGTTAGTTTCAGTTTTTTTAGTTGGTCTCTGCGACGTTGAATTTCATTTTTCAATTCGTCGCGACTCTATAATTCGAAATAAAAAATGTAAATATGTTCATATTTCAGCAGTAGAAAAAACTGATTTTAGTCGAATTTTCACAAAAACATCACTTACTTCAACTTGCCACAAGAAAGCGTTTCGCCGTTCAATTTGCGATGGACGCCAAGTATTTCCTTGTTTGTTTGCTACAAATGTTGTGACATGGAACAAGCTTGGCAGAATTGATAGAAGTTGGATCGTCTGCATACCTATAACATTAAGATGAAATATTAATCATTCAAATACCTTTTCTAATTTCAGTAACTTTGGAAAAACGCTTATGAAAGGAATCTGAAAAAGTGAAGAGTAAAAGGAGATCAAAGAAAATTGGAGGAAAAATAGAGAAAACTCTAAATAGCAGAAATTGAAGAATAACCTGACCGAAAGCAGAGAAAGGAACATAAAAAAGAAAACACAGGACAAACTGAAAACAAAAAAATGAAAATTTTTCGATTACATTCTCAGTATAATCCCACCATTGTTTATATACGCATATACCTTCGTCAGAATTTCTCTCAAAATTCGAGTAGTCCCCACCCACTGTTAACCCCAAAATCGGCACTATAGAAGTGTTTCACTGTGATTAATTAATTTTTTTAAATACTTTTTTTAGACTGAATTTGACATAAAAATGAAAATCGTAAATTAATAAATATCTTATTATGTCCCTTGAAATATCTAAAGTTCCATGAAATTTTTAGTTTTTTTTTTTGTTTTGAAAAATTCATTAAAATCCATTGAAATTGCTTTAAGAATCCTATGAAATATTTGGAATTTCTTCTGAATTCCCTTAAACTCTCTTCAAACATCCGATTAACTTATACAAAATGTTAAATGCTTGAGCAGGTATTAGTATTTCAAAAATAGTTAAAAACGGCTTTGTTTTTATGGATATTTTTTCAGAGTGATGAAAACAACAAAATTATTTTCTAATTATACCGATAGAAGCCTTTATATTAGGTAATTTATGAATGGCTCCTTATGAGCAATACTTGAAAAAAATTTGATTTAGTAACTGGCTGGAAATGAGTTTTGACTAGATAAGAAAATGAACTTCAATTCTAAACGAGTTGGGGCACATTTATTGACAAGGAAGTGGTAATTCAAAATGATCCGTTATTTGGGATAATCAGTATCCTCTTTATTTCTTGAAGATTGGTTGAACTCTGGAATTTGTTATAAAGTTAGCAAAATGAGTAGAAGACAGACAAAGTGATTCTATGTGTTCTAAAGATGCAAAATAAAAAATTCTTCCATTCTTAGAATTTGCAATTTAAAACTCTTTACTTTCTAAGATTGACAATGGAAGAATTCCTAATTTGGAATGATAACAGTACACAAACACGTACTTCTGAATGTTTTTTTGAACGTACTGTAATTTTTATAATTCAGATTAGCAATTTCTTCAATTTGTAGGATTAGAATTTGAATCTTCTAACTTTTGATCTTCAAAATTTTAAAAATTTAAGGATTTTGTTTAAAAATTTTTAATTGTTTATTAGTCCGGCTCATGTCTTTCCTTAATTGGCCGGATATTTCCTAAGTCCTGCTCGTGTCTTGCCTTAATTAGCTGGACATTTTCTAAGTCCTGCTCATGTCTTGCCTTAATTGGCTGTAAATTTACTAAGTCCTGCTCAAGTCTTCCCCTAATTCGCCGGATATTTACTAAGCCCTGCACATACTTCCCTTAATTGGCCGGATATTTACTAAGTCCTGTTCATGTCTTGCCTTAATTTGCTGGATATTTACCTTGTCCTGCACATGTTTTGCCTTAATTGGCCGGATATCTACTAAGTACTGAACATCTACTAAATACTGAACATGTGTTGGAATTCCCAACACTCACCTCGACGAGCTTTGTTTTTCTTTTCCCGCACGTCGTAATAGGGCCGACTCTTTGGGTCGACTGGTGCGTTCCCCGATTTTCGTATTATTTTGTAACATTATAACTATAGGACCATTTCACACGTACCAGTTTTGATATTAAGATCATTTTATATTTTTACCATTGTGATGTATGTTTATGTGTTCAGGATTATTTACACGCAATCGATATGCACGCTCTTCAGTAGGAATAAATTAGGAAGTAAGATGAACGTTAGATTGAGAGAAAATGTAATGCCGGTGCAAGAGAGAGAGAGAGAGACAAATCGCGCGCGTCCGAGGAATCCGACCAACCCGCGTAATTCAAGAGACTGATCGCGCGCTTGCGAAACTTTCAGTCAACCACGCAATTCGAGAAACAGCGCGCCAAGCTCCGACAAGCGGCCCTCCGATTAAACCGTCATCGAGGAGTGGGAGGCCCAACGACGGCGCCCCCGCTCCTCGACTTCCGCGCAGAGTGGGAGAGACCGTTCGGTCAGTACAGGGGAGAACTGGCGCGCGCCCGCATAAAATGACACATTGCCGCTACCGTGGCAGCAGAGATTGAGAGAATTCTGAAAATTTGTTTCCAGAACATCGCATCGAATTGATCATGAAAAAGTCAACAAGCAACTTACCCCAGAGCAATTTGGTTTTAGATCAGAGCACTGGGCGGTTAGCAGCTGGCTAGACTGACTGATTGTATCTGCTCTTTTAAGAACAAAATTTTTTAGAAGGAAGAGTTGGCAGTCTTCAATCCAGCTGGTCAACCGAAGTTGACCAGTCCAAACTCGAGAGGCAAAGGCAGGTGTAGCAAAAGATAACCTAGAAATGAATAATCTTCAGTAGGGGAGTTATCAATCTTGCCTTAATTAACTGGATATTTACTAAGTCCTGCTCATGCCCTGCCTTAATTGGCTGGATATTTACTAAGTGCTGTTCATGCTTGCCTTAATCAGCCGTATATTGACTAAGTATGTACTGCTTATGTGTTCCCTTATTTGGCCGAATATTTACTAAGTGCTGCTCATGTCTTGCTTAATTGGCCGGATATTTACTAAGTACTGCACATGTCTGGCCTTAATTGACCTGATATTTATTAAGTCCTTTGTTCGTAGATTTCAAAACAGCATTTGACTCAGTGAATAGAAAAGTACTGTGTCAGGCAATGAAAGAGAGGAGTGTAGAGGAAAAGTTAGTGGAGAGGATAAAGTAAATTTTTACTGAAACCAGGATTAGAGTGAAAATAGGAAAGAAAAAAGGGCAGGTTTTCTGGACAAGCCGAGGTCTAAGGCAAGGGTGCCCTTTGAGTCCGTTACTATTTAGTATCCTATTGGCAGACTTAGAGGAGAAGCTGATGGAGAAAGGGAAAGGAGGAACGGTTTTGGGTAATAGCAAACTATACTCTCTAGCATACGCGGACGATGTGGTTCTATTAGCAGATGATGAGAAGGGGATGAACCTAATGATGAGAATCTTCGAAGAGTATGTGGGAACAAAAGATCTGACGGTGAACGTAGATAAGACAAAGGTGATGTGTTTCAGAAATAGAAACGAGCTGCAGGTGAGAAAAAGAATTGATTGTGCGAGTAAAGTAATGGGCCAAGTATGGGGTATAGGAAAGAGAAGGTTCAAGAACGATTAGAGAATGAGGGTCTGGTTGTTTGATGCGTTGGTGTAGGCGGTATTGTTTTATGGTGTGGAGATCTGGGGATGCAAGGAACATAGGAAAGTAGAGAGCATGCATGAGCGATTCCTGAGGTGGGTAATGGGGGTTAGCTGGAGTTGCCGATGATATATGTTAAAAGAAGAGTTAGGAAGAGAAAATATGGTTACTAGACAAATTAAGAGGGCATGGAGGTTTGAAGAGAAGCTAAAAAGGGGTGAGGGAAGTAAAATTGCACAAGCATGTTTCGGCGAAATTCGGAACAATGAAGCGAGAGGTAATGTGGGAAATTCAAAATGGGAGGAAGAAAGGAGAAAAATGAGAAGGGTGTGTAATATTCGAGAAGGGGTTATGGAGTGGCAGGATATAGAGTTAGAGCTATTGGTTAAACAAGGAGAAGAGAGATGGACAAAGATTATAGATTCGAAGTACAATAGATGGTATATGATGGTCAAAGGGTTGACGGAACCAGAATATCTGGAAAAAATAAAAAAGGAATAAAAATGAAGTAGGGTTGTACGGTTCAGAATGGAAGAAGGAGTGAGAGCATGCAGATATTGGATGAATGAAGAGGAGAATTTATTCAGAGTATGTGGATACGAAATAGAGTCATGGGCACATGTATTAGAGAGATGTACAGGAGAGGAAGAGGCACAGTTGAGTGTGGATGAGTGTGTAAGATGGATCTTAGATGGTAGTGGACAGGGAGTGGTGTGGATGAAGAAATTGGAAGAAGTAAGTGAAAGCAAGGGAGTAGGGCAGAGCCAAACGGGTGATCCTGAAAAGGGGCAGTAAAAAACGAAAATTGTTTTCAATATCGTGTAAAATGCATTTTTTATGGTAAGAGGAATCGGAAGCCCTAGAAGCTCGCTCATTTTGGGAATTAATATCACTACTGTTACTATTGTTTATCCTACGTAATGCGAAAGAGTAGAAAATAAGTAGTAGTTAAGTTAGACTAAGGAATGGAATTGTAAATATATGTACAGGGAGCGGAGGCCCTCAAACCCGTAAAAGGGAGAGATTAAATACATACAATATTCGCGTTCTCAGAAGTTGAGGTCAAAATTATTATTTTTAGTATCGTGTTCTTACTTTAAAGCATAAAGTTAAGTTTTTACAAGAAAATTCGAATCATCAGCCAAATCACCGCTACTTTTTACTTTCCTTGCTTTTTTTAATATCATGAGTAACCATATTTTTTTATAAAATATGAAATAAGTAGAAAGTAAAAAAAGTAAGTAAAAAAATGGTTAAAAATTGTTGACGAGTGATATATTGACATTTCCTAAACAATTAGAAACAATTTAAAAAGCTCAAAAAACACAAACTAATTCTTCATGTCGCTAATTTTAGTCATGGATAATATCTTATCTTTAAAATATAAGATCTAAAATCATTGAAAATTATTCAAAGAAGTCAAGGGTTCAAGAGTACAAAGAATTTAAAGAATTTAGAATAAGCCAAAGAATCCAAAAGTTCTCAAAGAAATTAAATGAATTTTTTACTTTAGATTGTTGATTTTAATTTTAAGTAATACTGAATATTTCAAATCTAAAAATTAAAAAATTCAAAGAATGTAAAAAAATGCAACGCAATGCAGAAAATTAAAAAGAAGCAGAAGCAGCTTGGATATAAAAAAGAATTCAAGAGAGTTTAAAGAATTAAAAACAGTTCAAAGACTTTGAAGGAATTCAAAGAATTCAAAAGAATTCGTAGAATCCCAACGTTTCAAAAGAATTCTAAAGAATTTAAGAAAATGCGAAGATTCAAAATAATTCAAAAAAATTCTTAACTTTTAGCCTTTCTTCATTTTCGAATTTGATAAATTCAAAAAAATTGAAGAGAATATGAACCATTCTGATCGAACTCAAAGAATTCAAAAGGTTTTAAAGAATCGAAAAGTATTCAAAAAATACGTGAAAAATACTTTTTGAAAAACTAAGATTTCAAAGAATCAAATAGAATTCAATGTATTAAAAATATATATGTGCTTAAAGAATCCAGAAGAATTCCAAACAGTTTAAAGATTGTAAAAAATATTCAAATAATTTTATGAATGCAGAAGTATTCAAAGAATTTCAAAAAAAGCAATATAATGGAAAGAATTCAAGATGATTCAGAGAATGCAAAACTATTCAAAGAATAAAGTATAATTCAACGGATTTCAAAGAAGTCAAAAAAATGTGAAGAATGGCAAGTTCTTAAAATAATGTGAAGAATTCAGAGAATTTGAAGGTATTTAAAGAATATTAAATATTTAAAAACTTTTGGAAGAATTCTAGTGATTTCAAATAATTCGGATGGTTACAAAGAATTCACAACAAGGCTACCAATTACACTATCAGAGAAACCTGAGGTTTCATAAATTAGAAGGTGGCAGCACATGTATGGGAACATTTTTGTTTTAGACATGTAGTCACATTACAAAATTAATAATTCTATCGTCGTTACCGGCTCAGCCTGTACGAAACCGGAAGTGCGATACTCCTAGCAACCACGACTACGCGGTGGCGCTCGCATCTTATTCTGAAACTGCTTTCTCAATATTCAAATAAATTGAAATACAAAGCGTTGTGGTGAACATTTTAAATAGTAAACATAAACATTTATCAATAATATAGAAACTTGAATTGACCAGACAGACCTGTCCCATAATAATACCTATCATTTTTTTTAAAATTAGCACGATATTTTAATTTCACTATTTTTAAATTGGCGGAAAAAAATAACATGGGGCGGTCTGTAATACGTCACATCATAATGTATCACATGCCCTTAATTAAAAAAAATTATGTATTGGCTCTCGACTAGGACGTGTTTACCAACGATTTGGATTGATTCCTCTAAGGATATATTTTTTTCATATGATATTCAGTGAAACTTTAGGAAAAATTATTTCTACAAGTAATCCAAGATATTAAATATTGTATTATAATCCCGTTAAGGGTGTTGGTTAAATCCTACTTTGAATTCTTTTTTTTTATAGACACGGCACTGACTCAATATATATTTTTTCCGAAGGATTTGCGAACGAAAGAAAGAAAACTTGTCGAAAATACGGAATTTTGCGAGATCCTCGGATCAATAAAATGTTGCAATATCGAAACTTTTGTTGAGGAAATGATTATTTTCACGACAAATATGAATTTTATGAAAGATAGAAATCAGTGGGTAGCAGACTACAGCATTTTAACGGTTAGAATCGTTTGCAAATTTATTTTTTTAATCACAATTCTGTCATAATAGAAGAATTTTCGAGATATATCAGGTTTTCAAAGGACCACGCCTTGATAATGGTGACCCTAAATTTGTCGAAATACGTTGCAAAATGGACTAAAAGTCAGACGAAATTGACATGCTCTGTGTGTGTCTTGTAACTACATATCATATTTCGTATTCACTTGAGTTGCTCAAACAAAAAGATATCAGTAAGGTAGAAATCGAGTATGATATAACCTTAATGATTCTATAAGATCTTTAACTGACCTTTCTAGTAGTAAAATCAGAAATTATTTATCTACATTATTTCACAAGATATAAATTATTGAAAAAGATACTTTAAACGCGTGCGGAACGGCAGCTTGACGCCTTCGCTCTTCTTCGTCTCCTAGCACTTCCCCCACTACTCGCCACGTCCCTTGCGTCGAGGTCTACGCTCTGAAGAATCCACGTGCTTTTCTCAACGTGCTTCTTATGTCAAATACCAGTTTTTGGCGTTTATAAATTTTGCGACAAAAAGTGTTGATAAAAAATGAATCCTGACGAGGAATATGAAAAAATCATTGGAACTTCAATCTACGACTGGGTTTCAGACGAAGAAACGGATGAGGTAAGAAAATGTAATTTAATAAAAAAACAGTAATTAAAATGAAATTTATATTTTTTGTATTCGTTTCATCAACATTTTAAAACCGAAACATTTCACTTAACTTGTGAAACAAAACTGTATTAGCAAATTTGAATTTCACAAAACGAGTCGAAGGCGACTTAGGAACCTAAGAAGTCTTGTTTCATTATTTTAGTAATTTAAGTATCAAGTCTAGTCATGCTGATGGTAACATTAAAAAAAAAATTATATGAAATAAAGGTCTGCATTTCCAAGCATCATTTATTAATAATTAATTCGTGTAGCATTCGCGTTTCGTACAAGACGTTAGTAAAAGACGACTGCTGCAGGAATAGGTGTAACAGCTTTATTTCTAAGAATATAGCTGTACAACACAGGTACTTTACGTAGCACTTTTATCATTTATATCTGTAATCCGATATCTCAATTAATGCGATGATGATTTCGCAAAAATACGGTATATCTGATACAATAAGAAGGAAATCCTGTCATTCTCAGAAATGCAAGAATTTGCTAGAAAGTAGTATTAAGGTTAAGGTTTCCTATAGAAACGAATGTGCAAAATCTCAAATAGTCTAGTATTCCAAAACATATATTAGAGCATTTTAAGATGAAAATTTTGCAACAAGGAAATCAAGGAATTCACGGAATTGATCCAGCCTACGGAATTCATGACATTCACGGAAATTCGCGGAATCCGTGGGATTCATGGAAATATAGAAATTCACGAAGTGTACGGAATTCACAATATTTATGGAATTAAAGGAATTAAAGAAATTTATGGAAATCATGGAATGTACGGAATTAGCTGAATTTATGAAATTCACGGAATTAGCTGAATTTATTAATTTCGCGGAATTCATGGGGGGCACGGAATTCACAGAATCAAAATGAATCATGAAATTCATTGAATTCACAGAATTAAGATATTCGCGGAATTTATGTAGTTCAAGGAATTCGCGGAATTCCTAGAGATCCATGAATTCCACAGATTCCTTAAACACCATGAGTTTCTTTAATTGTATGATCTTGAGGTTTTTTTACATACACATCTCACTTCACTTTTCCGTTTAAGAAGGCTGAATCGACATCCATTTGATTCACTACAAAATCATTTTGAACACAAAAGCTTAACAAAATGCTACAGGAGAATATAAATCTTCAAGTATCTCTTTTTGTTGAAAACCTCTTTCTACAATTCTAGTTCTAAATTTATCTTCGGCCTTTTTAGTGTAAATCCACTTCAAATCTAATGACCCTCTATCTTTAGGTTTTTTAACTAAATTCCACGTATCGTTTTTATATAACATTTAATTTCATAATTCATAGCTTCTTGCCATTTATCGCTATCAATACTATTTATCCTACCGTTATAAATTTCCCGGGTATCTACGCATATAAAATTAGCATATATACAGTGTGTTACAGGATTTCAATATCTATTCAAGGGACTCTTCTTCCTATTTGACTTTCTTAAGGGCATTCTCTACGGTGTCCACGTAACTAAACCAGTCCTCAGTTAGGAAAAATTTTTTTGGTGTTCACCATGTCCAAAGACAATGATATGTCACTCTCAAAGTTTGGGATATAGAAAATGAGACAATAAATTGCGTTTGTATATTTAGTTTGAGTAATGATTTCGAAAAAGAATTATCCAAGTAAAAATGAGTGGGTAAAATTATTTACATTTTTTTGGCGTTCACTACGTCCACACGGATTAATATATCGTGTTTAAAATTTGACATATAAAATAGAAAGCTCTAAAGAACGTTTGTATACATCAATATGTTTATAATTTCAAAGAAAGTTTATTTATAAATTGATAAAATAGGATAATACCATTCGAGTTGTAGCACTTTGCAGGTATTTTTAGTTTGATGCATTTTAAATTTTTTTACTCCCGTATGTTGAGCACTGGCACAAATTTAGGACTTAATCCTCTAAACGTTCTAAAAAATTAACATAAACAATAACTTTTGGAAATTCGTTGCAAATCAACAAATAACTATCTGGACACACATAACCTGTCATTATTTTTTGAGAATTTTTAGCGATTTAGAGCGGAGAAAAAAAGAAACTTTCAACGTCGATAAGGTCGATGAGACGTGGCCAAGAACGCTTTTGAAATTTTTATGTAGAAATATTTTCATTTTTGTTGTCCTCACTACGTCCACACGGAATGAGCTATCGTGTTCAGGATTTGGAAAGTTACCTAGTAGCAACGTCTGACTTGTATGCCAGAGGTCAGAGTCGGGCCCTGCGTCTGCTCCCTCTAGTCGACCAGACTGGCGAGAGAATTTATCAGACCAGACGAAAAATAGAATCTGGTGAAT
Organism: Belonocnema kinseyi; assembly: GCF_010883055.1. Lineage (NCBI taxonomy): Eukaryota > Metazoa > Arthropoda > Insecta > Hymenoptera > Cynipidae > Belonocnema > Belonocnema kinseyi. Next base: position 144,770,786 of record NC_046664.1, on the reverse strand, counting down.
AAAGGAACCAGATTATGATATTTACTTTAAACACTAGTAATTGATGTAGAAATTAATTAATGAATATTATTCGACGTTTCGCAGCATATTTCAAAAAATATACAAACATTGTTAAAAGAAAATTCAGCTTTTAAGCCGTTTTCCCCAAAATATATTTGCTATTTAACAGTTAGTAGCCATGCTATGAGTGTTTTTGTGGTAGTGTTCTTCAGTTTTTCAGTATGGCGGCGTGAGTGTTCTTTTGTGATCAACACGCGTTATGGTTCTCATCAATTTTCGATCTCCGCCTTTTTTCTAATTTTTGGAATTGAAGTACCTATATATAGAGTATGTTCAAGTATATTTAATTTTAATTTTTACAGATTATACAAAGTGCTTAAAAATGTAAGTTAAGCAGAAAATTTTAAAATTAAATCTAAATCTTATAACTCATTCATTTTTAAAATTAAAAAATTCTTGCAGTTTTTTTGAATGCTCAATTAAAATGTGTTAGTACCTTTCAATTTTTACATATACATTATTGAGCAATGAAATACAACATTTTTTAATAAAAAAACTTTTAATCTTTAATTTTAAAAGTTTAAAATCCAAGAGTTCCATTTTGAGTGCTTTAATTTGTAGATTATTTTTTATTACTAAAAATGAAAAAAGTTTAGCTTGAAACTTTGAATTTTTTTATTTTATTGAACGTGAAAAATGTTTGCGAACCGAAAAAAAAACCGGGAAGTGACCGGGATTTTTTTCCAGTTGAAGATTCGTAATTACAGTTGAAAATGCAGCTGCTTGGTTGAAAATTAATTCATAAAGTGAAAATTCAGCTGTCATATTTTTAGTTGAAAATTTGATCTTTGGTAGTTCAAAATTCCACGATTTCACTGATAATTTGTCTTTATTGATTAAAAACGCGACTATTTCATTAGAAATTCACGCATTTTGTTAAAAAATCGATATTTTTGTAGAAAATAATCTTTTCCTTTGAAAGTTAATCTCTTTGTTAAAAAATTCATTTTTTCGTTTACAAATTAAGTATTCTGTCCAAATATTTATCATTTCAGTGAAAAAAATCATTATTCCAGTTGAATATTTCATCATTTCAATTAAAAATTAATCTCTTTACTTGAACATTTATTTTTTGGCTACAAATCTAATTATTCAATTTCTGGTTGACAACTTATCGTTTTTAGTAAAGATCAAATATGTTGTTGAAAACTCAACTATTTAAGTTGTAGATTGATTTTTTTAGTAGAAAACTCACTTTTCTGGTTTAAAATTCAGCTATTCCAGTTAAAGATTCATAATTTTAGTTGAAAATTAATTAATTTTTCAATTTTTTTCTGTGTTGTTTTGTTACTGAAAAAAATAGTTGGTTGGGACAATTAACACAGTAGTAGACCCAACTATTTGATACAAGGTAGGTTGTGGGGATGGTGTTAGGTCCAACCTTGATCTACTGTGTTGTTGGGAGTCGTTGATGTTTGCCAAGGAAAGCTGATGGGGCTCTGAACGGGCGCTGACTTGGCAAACTGTTTTGGGACGGTGGAAACCGAGGCCCGAGTGTAATGATGCTGCCAAGTTGTCTGCCTGGTGCCTGGCGAGGGTAGGCCGACTGCTGGGTCGCTGGCGATGCGGACTAGTTTGAGCCGGTGGAAACCGAGGCCCAGGTGTGCAGGATCGCGGCGGCTGCTGGATGCTGCTTGAAGATCGGGGCGCCACCCTGGCGCCGGGAGGCTGGATCTGGTGAGGGGGGGCCGGTGGAAACCGAGGCCCGTCGACGAAGGCCGCTGGACGGTGATTGGTGATCGAGGCGCCGTCCTGGCGCGGACGTGGTGTTGTCACGGCCGGTGGGACCCGGCTCCCGCTGGTCACTGTCGCTCGTCTCAGTGGTCTGCGTTGAAGGAATCGCGGAAGTCTGCAAGGCGACGGCGAATGCGCTTCTGTTTGCAGGGACGGGAGCGGCGCTTTTGGATAGGACCAGGCATAAGTGTGGATTAGGAGTCCCAAGAAGAGAGAGAGAGAGATTCGCAGGGAGTGTCGGGGCTGTTTGCAAGCTGACCGATCCCGTTGAGAAGAGAGAAGAGTTCCAGGGTTGCGGGGCTGTTTTTCAAGCTGACCTACCTCTTGAAAAGAAAAGTTCGAGGGTTGCGGGTCTGTTTTCAAGCTGACCGACCTCTAGTGGAGAAACAGATTCGAGGGTAGCGGGGCTGTTTTTCAAGCTGACCGACCTCTAAGAGCGAGAGAGAGAGACTCCGTGGTAGAAGGGATTGTTAGGAATCGGATAGGTGCGAGAAAGAGAGAGAGAGAGCAATAGCTCGGCGGGGCTACGAGAGCAGACCGCCACTAAGGAGGAGAGAGGAGAGGAAGTTTCAAAAAAACTGTGAATTGATTTAAAATTTATCTTTACTCAAGGCTCGAAAATAATTTCATACAATGTATCGAGACTTTCTCTAAGGGTGTTTAGTCCTGAGAGATCGTCAGAACAGGCGGCAACTTTAGAAATGCACGGTGGCGTTCCGAAATTCCCATCTTTTCGTAAGTTCCGGTAAGATTTGTAAAAAATGTATGAAATAAAATAAAACGATGCAAATTAAAATTAACGTGGATTAAAAGTACAAATAAAAACGACGAGAGTTAAAAGAGACATAAATGTATAATCAGGGTGGCATTGCATTTAATTTTATTTTACATTTCATTTCATTTTATTTTACATTTTATTTTACATTATATTTCATTTCATTTCAATATATATTTTATTTGGGAGATCCGCTTGAGCTGCGGTAGTGTACGGACGTGTTGGCATAGAGCTCCTCAAGGCTTTTGTTGCGTGTATATGTAATTTAACTGTAATACTGAGACTCTAATTTTCGTGTCTCAATGTTTTTCCGGTCTATTTTGTGAGGTGCTTGGTGTACTAGTGTATCTTCTTTTCTGAGTATCAGAAACCCCTTTTTGCGTTTTTTTTACGCGATCTGATGTGTTTCTTATTGTTTCGTGCTGCCTTACATTCATGGCTAAGTGTGTACATCCAAGCAGTTTAACTTTCTCCGGTGAATCATCCATACATATAAACAATGGAAAGTGAAGGTACACATTTGCACGAATATATTGATATATTTACTAAAAGCATTGAACAGCTCACTTCTTCTCATGCTGAATTACGCAAGGAGGTCAAAGCCATCAATGATAACAGCAAAGCTATTTCCTCGGAATTTTCTAAAATACAGAAAAAGCTTTCTACCCTGGAGAATGAAGTAGCGATCCTCCACCAACAGGAACGAGCAAAGAACTTAATTCTCTTTAACCTACAGGATGACGAGGAACACAATAATGATATCATCTCCTTAATCCTAAACTTATTTCAAAAGATCGACCTAAGAATTCCTGAAACCGCGCTCGCTGACACGTTTAGACTTGGGAAGCAACGGAATGGAAGTCCAATAATCATTAAATTCATCTCTTCCCGATGGGTAAGATCCATTTTTAAAAAAATTCCCAAATTTCGGGAGCTAAACCTCTTCATTGCTAACGATCGCACCAAGAAAGAGAGAGAGAAGAAAAAAAGGTTCTACTGGACCATGTGCGAAATCTTAAGGATTCCGGCTATCAGGCATATGTAAAGAGAAACGTACTGATTGTGAATGGCAACACTGTTCTTCCTGAAGATGTTCTTTCTCTAATCCGCGATGGTGTGGCTGATAATGACCAGAATACTTTCAAATATGCCAGAGAAACACCTTCTAATGAGTTTCAAACTCCCAGGCAGAAAAGAGGTCGCCCCCCTAAGAAATCTCCCCCCAAGAAACCTGGAGAAAACCTTGTCAATAAACGACTTGACAGTTACTTCTGCGAGGGCCCCACGAAAAGTTCTCAAACCAGACGAAATACACGCTTGCTGCAATCAACAACTGACGACTTCATGTCAAACAATTCAAACCTTAGCAATCTGGCGAAAGCGGCCGTGCACAATGGACCGAAGAATAAAATTGACCTTTTCAAGTAGCAACCAGGATTTTACGAAGAGAACGCAACTCGAACTCCTGCCATCGATATAAGCAATTCTAGTGCTCCAAGGCTTATCTTTTGGAACGTTCACGGATTGTCCAATCTATCTGATTTTGAACATAACCTCAGAAATAACGACATCCTATGTATCTGCGAGACGTGGTCAGTAGCTGATACGGTAACACTTCCTTATTTTCTCAATAGCTTTCAAGCAGTCTGTTGCCCAGCAATCAGATGCGCTCTGTATGGCAGAGTTCAAGGCGGGCTTCTCATATGTTATAACAACACACATTTGAAACTTGAGGTAATAGAAATCAATGACAACTATATCTTTGTAAAAATCGCGTATGAATGTATTGTTTTTATTCTGGGCCTAGTGTACTTTTCACCATCCAAGACTATAGAATACTTTTTATCTAAATTGACGATTCTCTCGCGCAGATATTTAAAGATAATCCTAATATCCCAATTTTCATAGGAGACGATTTTAACTGTCGTGTTGCCAATTCAAATCAGTTAGATTCTGCGATTGTGTCTAATAAGGCTTTCTCCGCTAACCGATGTTCTACAGATAGATTTATAAATAGTAGGGGAAAGCTATTCGTCGACTACATGGTAAAAGCGATTTAATCTTGCTAAATGGCCGTTCTTTTAGCGACTTTCCAGCACATTCAACTTTCGATGGGCCTATAGGCACTAGTGTAATTGATTTAGTATGGTGCTCTCGGGATGGGTTATGGTTTCTGGCTGACCTCAAGGTCTTACCCATTATGACATTCTCAGATCACTACCCT
>NC_046664.1:144744041-144765893 GCF_010883055.1 Belonocnema kinseyi | reverse complement strand
CATTGCAGATGAGGACGTAAATATTTTAAATGAAAATTTAATATCTACTATAATAAAGGTTGCTGACGAGTTAGGAATGAAGCACGTATCCAATGGTATGAGGAAGAGCCGCAAACCATGGTTCGACAGAGAGTGCAATGAGGCTAAAAATCTTGTTCTTGCTGCTCTAGAAGTCTATAAAAAAGACATGTTATCTGAATGCTTGCGATCATTTTATCAAAGTCTAAAAAAAGAATATAAAAAATTTTTTAAATTAAAAAAGATAGCGTTTCAAAACATTACAGTAGAATCACTGACAAATGCTCGAAGCTCTTTTGATTTCTGGAGCATCATTAACGGGTTTCGACGGGAAACCCCTTATAAGAATAATATTAACATAGAAACTTGGTTTATACATCTCGAGAAAATGTACCCCATTATCATAATGGATGTGCCTCGAATTCCAAAAATTTCCAATCCAACTCTTGACTCCTACATAACGGCGTTAGAAATTAAGAAGAGCATAGCAAAATGTAAAGAAGGAAAGGCCTCTGGCACCGATCTTGTCAATTACAGTTTTTATAAAAGGTTTCCTGAAAATTGGCTACAGTATCTTAAGATTGTATTTAATCGTATCATGACCACTGAAATAATGCCTAGCTCTTGGGGTCATCTAACAATGTCCATATTGTTTAAGAAAGTAGACATACATGACCCTTCTAATTATAGGCCCATAACACTGGTAAACTGCATAGCAAACATTTTTACACAGATACTTTGTAGTCGACTGACTAAATGGGTAACTGATGCAAATTTAATTCCAGAATCTCAGTCGGGATTCAGAAAAGGGAGGAGCTGCTTAGACAACTTATTTACCCTTATTTCTCTAATACAGATTCGTTTTAGCTATCCCAATAGTTTAGTATATGTTGCTTTCATAGACTTTAAAGGTGCATTTGACTCTGTTTGTCACGGAATGTTGTGGCAGAGACTTCATGAGCTGAGCATAAGCACAAAGATGATTAACATTATACGCAATTTTTATGAATCTGCATCTGTCTGCATCAAAGCCGGTGGTGACAAGACGTCTTCTGTCAAGGTCACACGAGGCGTCATGCAGGGAGAGGTTCTTAGTTCTCTTCAATTCATACTTTTCATAAGTGACTTCAGCGATTTTCTCTTAAATCAAGGATGCAGAGGCCTTTCCATCGATAGCAAAACAGAAGTACAAAGACTTGATTATGCAGATGACATCTTACTTCTCGCTGATACTCCAGTCGAACTTAGTCAAAAACTGGAAGCTTTGCGATTGTACTGTGCGCAAAAAAGGCTAAAGTAAATGCGACCAAAACTAAGATCATGATCTTTCAAAAAAATCTACAGAAGAAACCGAAATTCAAATATTTTAAATTTGGAGAAGACAGAATTGAAGTTGTCAAGGAAGCTACATATCTGGGCCTCCCGATAACCAGCTCTTTATCATTTACCGCCGCCACAAAAAAAAATCGTAAGTTCTGCAAACACGGCTATTGGGGCGACCATAAAAACAATTTATGTTACGAAAGCAGACCCTTGGCCGACTTATAATAAATTGTATCAAAGCCTTTGTCTAAGTACGCTGTTGTATGGATCCCAGATCTGGAGCGTCGGTCACCTGAACTACATTGAGAGAGTCCAACTATCGTTTTTTAAAAAATTATTACTTCTTCCCAGTAATACTCCCAACTACGCCGTTCGATTGGAGGTTGGAGTGTTGCCCCTGTCTCACCGGGTCTTCTGTTCGATATTATCTTGGCTAAACAAAATTTATTGCATGGAAAGTTCTCGGTACCCAAGACAATGTCTTGAGAGACTTACGGTTTTGTCTCAGCGAAATCAGACAGACATTAAATATAATTGGTATTTACAAATTAAAAGTTTTTTTTGAAGACTGTGGAATGGCCAATACGTGGAACACTCTGTCATCTGATGTTCTTGGGATGACGCAAACGATCTTTGGGAAAATTAAAGGCTCTTTTTACATAATCGCGACCTGCAATGCTGTGGGAGTTTCGTTCTTCCTCTGGGTTCCGAACTGTGCGCATTTTGCAAACTCGGATTTGACGACTCCTTATATATTTTCGCCATCCGTTCCGCTTATAATCACATTCGCAGTAAATACTTTTCAATTAATGACAATGAAGACCCCAGAAATGTATGGTTAACAATCTTGTCGTATAATGATTCTAACACCATTAAGAAATTTGTACAAATGCTTAATAAAATTTTACAAATGTTTGCGCATATCTTTTAGATCAGATCTACCTCTGAGAAGTTATGTCGGACATATAATCGAAAGACTGTCTTAATTTGTACTAATGTGCAACTTATACACATATTACTGTACTACAAATGTTTTTACTAATCTACTTTCGGATCTCCACTTGCATAGACCTAATGGTCCCCAACAAGTGTTTTGACTTATTTATTTTATGTGCAATTTTTTTTTAAATGAAATTTGTAACTGAGTGTTCAATAAATCTACTACTACTACTATATATATTTCATATCATTTTATTTTACATTTTATTTCATTTCATTTCCTTTCATTTTATTTTACATTTTATTTTATTTCAATTCATTTCATTTCAGTACATTTCAATAATTTAATTTCATTTCATTTCATTCAATTTCATTTCATACTATTCATTTCATTTCATACTATTCATTTCATTTCATTTTACATTTCATTTCACATTTCAGTTCATTTCACATTTCATTTCATTTCACATTTCATTTCATTTCACATTTCATTTCATTTTACATTTCATTTTATTTCACATTTCATTTCATTTCACATTTCATTTCACATTTCATTTCACATTTCATTTCACATTTAATTTAATTTCATTTCACATTTAATTTAATTTCATTTCACATTTCATTTCATTTCACATTTCATTTGACATTTCATTTCATTTTACATTTCATTTTACATTTCATTTCATTTTACATTTCATTTCATTTTACATTTCATTTCATTTTACATTTTATTTCATTTTACATTTCATTTCAAATTTCATTTCATTTTACATTTCATTTTATTAAATTTTACATTTCATTTCATTTCACATTTCATTTCATTTTACATTTCATTTCATTTTACATTTCATTTCATTTCGTTGCGTTTCATTTCGTTTTGTTGCGTTTCATTTCATTTCATTTCACATCTCATTTCAATTCACATTTCATTTCATTTCACATTTCATTTCATTTTATTTTATTTAATTTCACATTTCATTTCATTTCACATTTCATTTCATTTCAAATTTCATTTCATTTCACATTTCATTTCATTTCACATTTCATTTCATTTCACATTTCATTTCATTTCACATTTCATTTCATTTCACATTTCATTTCATTTCACATTTCATTTCATTTCACATTTCATTTCATTTCACATTTCATTTCATTTCACATTTCATTTCATTTCACATTTCATTTCATTTCACATTTCATTTCATTTCACATTTCATTTCATTTTACATTTCATTTCATTTCATTTCACATTTCATTTCATTTCATTTTATTTCATTTCATTTCACATTTCATTTCATTTTACATTTCATTTCATTTTACATTTCATTTCATTTTACATTTCATTTCATTTTACATTTCATTTCATTTTACATTTCATTTCATTTTACATTTTATTTCATTTTACATTTCATTTCAAATTTCATTTTACATTTCATTTCATTTTACATTTCATTTCATTTCATTTTACATTTCATTTTATTAAATTTTACATTTCATTTCATTTCACATTTCATTTCACATTTCATTTCATTTCACATTTCATTTCATTTCACATTTCATTTCACATTTCATTTCATTTCACATTTCATTTCATTTCACATTTCATTTCATTTCACATTTCATTTCATTTCACATTTCATTTCATTTCACATTTCATTTCATTTCACATTTCACATTTCATTTCACATTTCATTTCACATTTCATTTAATTTCATTTCACATTTCATTTCACATTTCACATTTAATTTCACATTTCATTTCATTGCACATTTCATTTCATTTCACATTTCATTTCATTTCACATTTCATTTCATTTCATTTCATTTTACATTGGATTTGATTTCATTTTACTTTTCATTTTACATTTGATTTGATTTCATTTTACATTTGATTTCATTTCATTTTACATTTGGTTGAATTTAATTTAATTTAATTCAATTTCATTTCATTTCGTTTCATTTCATTTTACATTCGATTTCATTTCATTTCCTTTCATTTCATTTTACATTTCATTTCATTTTACATTTCATTTCATTTCTCATTTCATTTCATTTCACATTTCATTTCATTTCACATTTCATTTCATTTTACATTTGATTTGATTTCATTTTACATTTGATTTCATTTCATTACATTTTACATTTGATTTGATTTCATTTTACATTTGGTTTAATTTAATTTAATTTAATTCAATTTCATTTCATTTCGTTTCATTTTACGTTTGATTTCATTTCCTTTCATTTCATTTTACATTTCATTTCATTTTACATTTCATTTCATTTCGTTGCGTTTCGTTTCATTTCATTTTGCATTTCATTTCATTTCGTTGCGTTTCGTTTCATTTCGTTTTGTTGCGTTTCGTTTCATTTCGTTTTGTTGCGTTTCGTTTTATTTCATTTCATTTCACATTTCATTTCACATTTCATTTGACATTTCATTTCATTTCATTTTACATTTCATTTCATTTTACATTTCATTTCATTTCATTTTACATTTTATTTCATTTCATTTTATTTTATTTCATTTTATTTCATTTCCTTACATTTCATTTTACATTTCATTTCATTTCACATTTTATTTAATTTCATTTCACATTTCATTTCACATTTCATTTCATTTCATTTTACATTTGATTTCATTTCATTTCCTTTCATTTCATTTTACATTTCATTTCATTTTACATTTCATTTCATTTCATTTTACATTTCATTTCATTTTATTTTACTTTTCATTTCATTTATATTTCATTTCATTTCGTTTCATTTCATTTTACATTTTATTTCATTTCATTTTACATTTCATTTCGTTTCGTTGCGTTTTATTTCATTTAATTTCATTTTACATTTTATTTCATTTCATTTTAGATTTGATTTCATTTCATTTTACATTTGATTTCATTTCATTTTACATTTGATTTCATTTCATTTCATTTTACATTTCATTTTACATTTGGTTTGATTTCATTTAATTTTACATTTCATTTCATTTCATTTTATATTTGATTTTATTTCATTTTACATTTGATTTTATTTCATTTCGTTTTACATTTGATTTGATTTCATTTGATTTTACATTTGATTTGATTTCATTTTACATTTCGTGTCATTTAATTTAATTTCGTTTTATTTCATTTCATTTTACATTTCATTTCATTTTTCATTTCATTTCATTTTACATTTCATTCCATTTTACATTTCATTTCACATTTCATTTCATTTTACATTTCATTTCATTTCATTTTACATTTCATTCCATTTCATTTTACATTTAATTTTACATTTAATTTCATTTTATATTTCATTTCAATTTACATTAAATTAAATTTCATTTCATTTTACATTTCATTTCACTTCATTTTACATTACATTTCATTTCGTTTCGTTGCGTTTCATTTCATTTCATTTTACATTGAATTTCATTTTACATTTCATTTTACATTTCATTTTACATTTCGTTTCATTTTATTATACTTTTTATTTCATTTCATTTTATTTTATTTCATTTCATTGCATTTTATTTTACATTTTATTTCATTTTATTTTACATTTCAAATCATTTCATTTCATTTTACATTTCGTTTCATTTTATTCTACTTTTTATTTCATTTCATTTTACATTTTATTTCATTTAATTTAATTTTACATTTTATTTCATTTAATTTAATTTTACATTTTATCTCATTTCATTTCATTTCACATTTCATTTCATTTCACATTTCATTTCATTTTACATTTCATTTCATATTTCATTTTATTTCATTTTACATTTCATTTCATTTTACGTTTCATTTCATTTCATTTTACATTTCATTTCATTACATTTTACATTTCACATTTCATTTCATTTCATATTACATTTCATTTCATTTTAGTTCACTTCATTTTACATTTCATTTCATTTCGTTGTGTTTTATTTCATTTCATTTCATTTTACATTTTATTTCATTTCATTTCATTTTACATTTCATTTCATTTTAGTTCACTTCATTTTACATTTCATTTCGTTTCGTTGCGTTTTATTTCATTTCATTTAATTTTACATTTTATTTCATTTAATTTTACATTTCATTTCATTTTACATTTCATATCAATTCATTTCATTTTACATTTCATTTCATTTTACATTTCATTTAATTTCGTTTCATTTTTCATTTCATTTCATTTTACATTTGATTTGATTTCATTTCATTTTACATTTCATTTCATTTCACATTTGATTTCATTTCATTTCATTTTACATTTGATTTCATTTCATTTTACATTTCATTTCATTTTACATTTGATTTCATTTCATTTCGTTTTACATTTGATTTGATTTCATTTGATTTTACATTTGATTTGATTTCATTTTACATTTCGTTTCATTTAATTTAATTTTATTTCATTTCCTTTCATTTCATTTTACATTTCATTTCATTTTTCATTTCATTTTATTTTACATTTCATTTCATTTTACATTTCATTTCACATTTCATTTCATTTTACATTTCATTTCATTTTACATTACATTTCATTTTACATTTCATTTCATTTTACATTACATTTCATTTCATTTTAAATTTCATTTCATTTTACATTTTACATTTCATTTCATTTTACATTTCATTTCATTTCACATTTCATTTCACTTCATTTTACATTTCATTTCACTTCATTTACATTTCATTTCATTTCGTTTCGTTGCGTGTCATTTCATTTCGTTTCGTTGCGTGTCATTTCATTTCACATTTAATTTCATTTTACATCTCATTTCATTTTACATTTAATTTTACATTTAATTTTACTTTTCATTTCATTTTACATTTCATTTTACATTTCATTTTACATTTCATTTTACATTTAATTTTACATTTCATTTCATTTTACATTTCGTTTCATTTTATTATACTTTTTATTTCATTTCATTTTATTTCATTGCATTGCATTTCATTTCATTTTACATTTCATTTTACATTTCGTTTCATTTTATTATACTTTTTATTTCATTTCATTTTATTTCATTGCATTGCATTTCATTTTATTTTACATTTTATTTCATTTTATTTTACATTTCATATCATTTCATTTTACATTTTGTTTCATTTTATTCTACTTTTTATTTCATTTCATTTTACATTTTATTTCATTTAATTTTATTTTACATTTTATTTCATTTCATTTTACATTTTATCTCGTTTCATTTCATTTTACATTTCATTTCATTTCATTTTACATTTCATTTCATTTTACATTTCATTTCATTTTACATTTCATTTCATTTTACATTTCATTTCATTTTACATTTCATTTTATTTCATTTTACATTTCATTTCATTTTACGTTTCATTTCATTTCATTTTACATTTCATTTCATTTTAGTTCACTTGATTTTACATTTCATTTCATTTCGTTGTGTTTTATTTCATTTCATTTTACATTTTATTTCATTTCATTTTACATTTCATTTCATTTTACATTTCATTTCATTTTAGTTCACTTCCTTTTACATTTAATTTCATTTTAGTTCACTTCATTTTACATTTCATTTCATTTCGTTTCGTTGCGTTTTATTTCATTTCATTTTACATTTCATTTCATTTTACATTTGATTTGATTTTATTTCATTTTACATTTCATTTTACATTTGGTTTGATTTCATTTCATTTTACATTTTATTTGATTTCAATTCATTTTACATTTGATTTCATTTCGTTTTACATTTGATTTGATTTCATTTGATTTTACATTTGATTTGATTTGATTTTACATTTCGTTTCATTTAATTTAATTTCATTTTATTTCATTTCCTTTCATTTCATTTTACATTTCATTTCATTTTTCATTTCATTTTATTTTACATTTCATTTCATTTTACATTTCATTTCATTTTACATTTCATTTCATTTTACATTTCATTTCATTTTACATTTCATTTCATTTTACATTTCATTTCATTTTACATTTCATTTCATTTTACATTACATTTCATTTCATTTTAAATATTTCATTTCATTTTACATTTCGTTTCATTTTATTCTACTTTTTATTTCATTTAATTTTACATTTTATTTCATTTAATTTTACATTTTATTTCATTTCATTTCACTTTACATTTTATCTCATTTCATTTCATTTCACATTTCATTTCATTTGACATTTCATTTCATTTTACATTTCATTTTATTTCATTTTACATTTTATTTCATTTTAGGTTTCATTTCATTTTACATTTCATTTCATTACATTTTACATTTCATTTCATTTCATATTACATTTCATTTCATTTTAGTTCACTTCATTTTACATTTCATTTCGTTTCGTTGTGTTTTATTTCATTTCATTTTATATTTCATTTCATTTTAGTTCACTTCATTTTACATTTCATTTTAGTTCACTTTATTTTACATGTCATTTCATTTTAGTTCACTTCATTTCATTTCGTTGCGTTTTATTTCATTTCATTTTACATTTCATTTCATTTTACATTTCATATCATTGCATTTCATTTTACATTTCATATAAATTCATTTCATTTTACATTTCATTTCATTTCGTTTCATTTTTCATTTCATTTCATTTTACATTTCATTTCATTTTACATTTCATTTCATTTTACATTTGATTTCATTGCATTTCATTTTACGTTTGGTTTGATTTCATTTCATTTTACATTTCATTTCATTTTGCATTTGATTTCATTTCATTTCGTTTTACATTTGATTTGATTTCATTTGATTTTACATTTGATTTCATTTTACATTTCGTTTCATTTAATTTAATTTTATTTTATTTTATTTCATTTCATTTTACATTTCATTTCATTTTTCATTTCATTTTATTTTACATTTCATTTCATTTTACATTTCATTCTACATTTCATTTCATTTCATTTTACATTGCATTTCATTTCATTTTACATTTTACATTTCATTTTACATTTCATTTCATTTTACATTTAATTTTACATTTAATTTCATTTTATATTTCATTTCAATTTACATTTAATTTCATTTCATTTTACATTTAATTTCATTTCATTTTACATTTCATTTCATTTTACATTTCATTTTACATTTCATTTCATTTTACATTTCATTTCACTTCATTTTACATTTCATTTCGTTGCGTTTCATTTCATTCATTTCATTTCATTTTACATTTAATTTCATTTTACATTTCATTTCATTTTACATTTCATTTCATTTTACATTTCATTTTACATTTCATTTCATTTTACATTTCGTTTCATTTTATTATACTTTTTATTTCATTGCATTTTATTTCATTGCATTTAATTTCATTTTATTTTACATTTCATATGATTTCATTTCATTTTACATTTCGTTTCATTTTATTTCATTTTACATTTTATCTCATTTCATTTAATTTTACATTTTATTTCATTTAATTTAATTTTACATTTTATTTCATTTCATTTTATTTTACATTTTATTTCATTTTATTTCATTGCATTTTATTTTACATTTTATTTAATTTCATTTTATTTAACATTTTATTTTACATTTCATTTTATGTTACATTTTATTTCATTTCATTTCATTTTGTTTTACATTTCATTTCATTTTGTTTTACATTTCATTTCATTTTATTTTGAATTTTATTTTATTTGATTTAATTTTACATTTTATTTCATTTCATTTCATTTTACATTCTATTTCATTTAATTTCATTGTATTTTACATTTTATTTCATTTCATTTTATTTCACATTTTATTTCATTTTATTTTACATTTTATTGCATTTCATTTCATTTTACATTTTATTTCTCTTCATTTCATTTAATTTCATTTTATTTCATTTCATTTTATTTTGCGTTTTATTTTACATTTTATTTCATTTCATTTTACATTTTGTTATTTCATTTTATTTTACATTTCATTTCATTATATTTCATTTCATTTAATTTTACTTCATTTCATTTTATTTTACTTTTTATTTCATTTCATTTTATTGTATTTCTTTCCATTTCATTTTATTTTACATTTTAGTTTATTTTATTTCATTTCGTTTTATTTTAAATTTTATTTTGTTTTAGTTTACATTTTATTTTCTTTTATTTCATTTCATTTTATTTTTCAATTGATTTTCTTTTATTTCATTTTATTTTATTTCTTTACATTTTAGTTTAATTTACATTTTATTTTATTTCATTTTATTTTATTTTAAATTTTATTTTATTTCATTTTATTGTACTATTACTCACGCCTATTATCGCCTAATTCTCCATAATAACTGGCATCGCGGACCCCCTCCCCCCCCACTTCAAATTCTCTATAATATCTGTCATGGCGGACCCCCCACTCGAAATTCTCCATAATGTCATTCATGGGGGAACTCCCACTTAAAATTCTCCATAATATCTGTCATGGCAGACCCCCCACTCCAAATTGTCCATAATGATTGTCATGGTGGACCCCCCACTCCAAATTCTCCATAGTGTGCACTAACTACTTATGAGTACAAGTGTAAATCGTGGATATCATTAGATATTCTTTTCACTCTTTCCATTTCAATCTAAAATATATTTATTTGTTTAAGCAAAATAATCTTATTTGGGCGCCTTGGCGTGGCTTAGGGGGCGAAAACCAAGGGGGGCGCAGTCGGGATACCTCGGCTGCGCCCCCATGCCAGTCCGCCACTGATTGAAAATTGCCACCATGAAATGAAAATAATGAAATGAACATAAAAAAATGAAATGAATGAATGAATAAATGAAATGAATAAGAAAATGAAAATAAAATAAATAGAAATTCGATACTTTTCCGATTCAAAAGTTTCCAGTTCTGGGCGCAGCATCTTTTTTTTCCAGTATTTTTTGTCGTACAATCAGAGAAGAGAGAAAAAAGGTATATCCAGAAATTGAACGGATTAACCGATTTTCTTATATCTTTTCTTAATCGTCTCTTCGTTATGTAATGAACCCCAGTATTCCACTCACCAAGAGTACATTCATGGTGGCGGTGTGCTACTTCCTAGGCGCAAAAATACATCAATTTTAAATTAATTGTACAAAACAAGAACCAGATAGTTTCTCGAAAAAAGCTCTCTGTTCAGTCCTGTATCTAGGCATTTAATTCTGTGATTGAAATATGAAATCAAACAATTCAGCATTGTAGGAGAAAGGCTTAGCAGAGTAATACTCGGGATAATTTTCAAGTCTGAGGAAGCGCCTTAAACTTTCAGTATAAGAACATGTTTTTCAACTAGAAAAAATCGAATTTCCATCAAAACAGTTAAATCATCAACCAAAAAATCAATTTTCAAAATTCAGAATTCAAAGAATTCTGAAAGGAAATTCGAAAAAGAACACAACATTTTTGCGTAAAAATGTTTAAAGGGGTGTAAAAGAGCGTGTAGCAAAATTTTTCCATGTTCTATATAATTTTAGAAAAAATAAGGCACTTATTCTTATTAAGCCTTCTCGTGCTATATTGTAGCATAATTTTTTTTAAGTTTATGATGGCTTAAAAAGGTGCTTTTTAACTTGGGTAAGTTTGAGAGAAATTCAGAAATTTCGAAACGATTAAAAAATAATAAACACTTGTAACAACTTATTAAGAATTTTGTAAGGTTTCACTTTCAACCATTTTATACCAAAAGAAAAGAAGTTTTATTAAAAAAATGCATTTTCAACCAAAGAAATGAATTATTATTATATATTTTTTTTAATTAAAAAAATTCAATATTCAACAAAAAGTTGAATTATCAACCGAAAAATAAATTTTCAAACAAGAAGAATCATTTTATATTTAAAAAAAGATGAATTCAGACCTGAAAAAATAATTAAAATTTTTTTTTATGAAATCATCCAATTTTAGAGGTAAGAAATGAAATCTTATCTGACAAATATTTTGAACCAAAAAAAAACAATTAAATTTACAACTACATAATTAAATTTTTAAACATATAGTTGGATTTTCAATTGAAAAAGATAAATTTTCAAACGAAAATTAAATGGAATGAATCCCGAAAGAAAATTGAAAAAGCCATACAATTTTTTTTTATGTGCTATAAATTTTAAAAAGGATACAAAAGAGTGTATAGCAAAATTTTGCGATTTTTCCATGTTATATAATTTTAGAAATAATAAGAAACTTAATGCTTATCAAGCCTTCTTGCGTGATTTTGTTGCACATTTTTTTAAAAAGGTAATGTTGGTTTAACAAATGTGCTTTCAAATTTGAATAAGTTTAAGAGATATTCAGAAATTTTGAAAGGATTCAAAACGAATTATATCTTAGAACAATTTGTTAAGAATTTTGTAATGTTTCACGAAAATGAAAAATAAATCTTTTAGGTCCCTAGGAATAATTAAAATAATTTTTTATTTCGAAAAATTAATTTTCAGAGATTATTTTAAAACATTTTAAAACAATAAAAAATATCTCAAAAATTCTCAAATAATCTGAAAAATGTTCGACAATTTTTGTTTAATTTCGAAGAATTAAAAAAAAATCAGGAAAAATTTCAACAAGTTTGAAAGATTAGCAGATTAGAAGTTCTGACAAGATTTGAAAAATATAATTAATTTCATACCCTCCACATTTATTGCAACTTTTGCTAGTTTTTCAAAAACTGAAATCGTTCATTTCCAATTTTATTTTTACGATGTAAACGTAGCACATACGGTCTACACATCAGCCTTGCCTTTTTTTTAACTTGTAAATTAAATCTCTATCTCAGTTTTTTATGCTGAGAAGTTCAACCAACCTTCAGCAGCGTTGTGTTAGATGGGAGTTCACATGATCTCATTTTCATATACCCGGCCCACAGTGGGGAAAAAATGACATTTTTGGTTCAAAATAATGTACAGCCCACAAATATTGAGCGATTTGGACAAAAATCGAAAAAAAGCTGTTAAGATTCCTAAGAGAGTTGTCGAACCTGATTTTTTAATTGCCCTAGTAGCAAGATAATTGCATATTGGCACCAGCTGGGCGCCAGAAAAAGAAGAATATGTTTGCAGCCTGGCGTCCGGCTGATTCCGCTTTAGCGTGCTGTTCTGGTGAATTAAAATAATTTTAACTCTAGAGAGGCGGACTTGAATCAATTAAAGTTAAATTACCAAAACTTTTATTCCACATGAACGGTACAATTACAATGAATTAAATATATTGAAAACACGTTCTTTTTTGGAGAATAGGAACCTATGCGGCGGCCGCTATTAAAATAGAAATAAATAAGTTTTTGAGATATCCTATTCATATGATAACATTTTAGACAGATGGAAAAATCACGCATTTAAAATAATAGAATAAACTTCACTTTTACGCTGATATCTGAAAATATTAATTATTCTCAATTCAATGTTTGGGCATGCGTAAAGGCGCAAAAAAATTCTAAAATTTTCTGCTTAGCTTACATTTGTATAATCTATAATAATTAAAATTGAAAGGTCTTGAATATACTTTATATATAGGTACTTCAATTCCAAAAATTCGAAAAGAGGCGGAGATCAAAAATTGATGAGAGCCATAATACGTGTTGATCACAAAACATCACTCATGTCGCCATATTGCAAAACTGAACAACACTACCACAAAAACACTCATAGCAGGGCTGTCAACTGTTAAGGGGGCGACCCCGCGTGACGTTCCGTTTTTTAACCTTTTTTTAATGTTTTTTACGAACGATAACAATATACAACGTTGAAATCTTCACTATATATTTATTCTCATTTGAACAGTAAATATTGCAAATTTAAGCCCAAAATCTGTATTATAATGCGTATGGTGCCACTCCGAAGACACCCATGTCAAAAAAAGTGTGTCCATGGCCGGCATGATTCCAGGCGAACGGCTGATTTGAAATCAAAAAACCAAACGGAATTTTAATCTGTGCAGTTTTGGCCGTCGTCTGAACTATGGTTGTTTAAAAATATTGAAAATTGAGTAATTGACACTGTTTTGAACTTTTTTTTCAAATTTCATGATTTGTTTCGATTATTTTCTTACAAAAAAAACGGTTTCGATTTTTTTAATTATCCTAGTGCAGGCGATGCGTACACATGTGCTGAATCTTCCCTACAAATTTGAAAGCAATCAGTTAAACTGTTTTTGAGATATCATGCTGGCCAATTCGAAAAACGTGGTTTCGAGAAAACCGAGTTTCAAAGTTCAAGAACGCTTTAAATAATTAAGTATACCTAATCTTTCTAACAGCGGCAACTTTCCAATGACTTCGAATATTACAATATCACTTCACCAGCAGCGACGGGCAACTACTGTAAATAAATCTGCCCGCACGGTACGTGACGAATACAAAAGGACCAGTATATGACTGTCGCATCACTTTTAAAAGGACCTTGAAAAGGATCCAAATATCTCTGACTATCTATGATACTAAATCATTCAAATCCAACCTGCAGATAGTCTCAAACTGGCCAGGCTATTTCGCCAGAGAATGCTCTGAGATTTTTATCGGTAGGGCAAAACTGAATTTTCTTTCAACCATGTTTGTATATTATTTTGAAATATGCTGCGAAACTTGGAATAATATTCATTGATTAATTTCTACATTAATTACTAGTGTTTAAACTAAATACCAGAATCTGGTTCCTTTAATCACAAGATTCTGTTTTTTGTTTTGTCTGACTATTTCTACCGTCAGTCCAGTCGACTAGAGGGAGCAGACGCTGGGCCAGAGTCTGGCCTCTGACATACAAGTCAGACGCTGCTACTAGAGTATGTTTTCGATTTTTTTTTAAATAAACAAATATGACGAAAAAATAGAATTTAATCAATTTGACGTTCTCGATGTTCGTGTATAACAGGAAAAGTGTTGAAATCGCCAAAGTTTCATGGAGTAATATTAGCTAAAGATGTTCCAATCTTATATATTAAACAGCCAACATTTTTACAATCAAAATATTTGTTGAAAAAATGTTTTCTATGATTTTCCATAATTATACGTTTTCACTAGTTATATTGCAATAAATTTTAATGGAAATTATATGATATTAAAAAAAATTCTTAAGATTATAATTATTTATATTATAAACAAATTTAAGGAACAAATGCCGTAAGCAGGCATTTTTCGATAGACAAATTCGTTTTTTTGTAAGTACATTTTTATAAATTAAGAACTTTATAATAATTACAGCAAAATTCATAATTTGTTGATTAATCGTATGATTTTTCAAAAACAAATTTAATAAACAAATACATTATTTGGACTTAGTCAGCAGAAAAATTCGGCTTTTTGAATGTTAGTCTTTTCAGTTGGGAACATGAATAGAAATTCACCAACATTCATAAATAGTTGATAAATTTTATTATTTCTTTCAACAAATGTAATGAACAAATACATTAATCAGGCTTTTGTCTATAGAAAAATTCGTTTTTTTCTATGGCAACTTTTTTAATTAGGATATCAAAAAAAAGTTTTTTCATCGACAGATGCCCGCGAATAATTCATTTGTATATTGAATTTCTTTTTAAAAATATATATAATTAATCGACCAATTATGAATTTTGCTGAAACAATCATGAAGTTCCCCATTAAATAGACAAACGTCCAAAAAAAACGAATTGTTCCACCTACAGATGCCCGAATAATTAATTTGATTGTTAAATTTTATTTTTAAAATCATAAAATTTATCAACTCATCATGAATGTTGCCGAATTTATTATAAAGATCTGAATTATAAGTCTGACATCGAAACAAAAAATAATTTTTCCGTCGACAGATGCCCCACGAATGCATTTGTTTATTAAATTTGTTTTTAAAAATCACAAAATTGATCAACAAATTATAAACTTTGCTGAGGTATTCATGAAGTGCACAATTAAAAAAGTTGACATAGAAAAAACTAATTTTTCTTTCGAAAAATGCCTGATTAATGTATTTGTTTAAAAAAATCATTTAAAAAATTATGAATTTTGCTGAAGTTATCATGAACTTGTCAATTAAAAAAGTTGACATGGAAAAAAAGAGTTTTTCTGTAGACAAATACATGATTAATGCATTTGTTAAACAAATTTGTTTGAAGAAATTATAAAATTTATCAAGTTATTATGAATGTTGCTAAAATTGTCATGAAGTTCCCAACTGAAAAGATTGGCATTGAAAAAACCGAAATGTTCGGACAACAAATGCCCGAATAATGCACTTGTTAAAAAAGTCCTAATATTTATCAACAAATTATGAATTTTGTTAAAATTTCCTAATGAAAAAAAATTTGTATTGAAAACAACGAATATTTGACTTCAGTTTCCGGTATGAAAGTGTGAAATAGTGGGAATTCTTGATGCAGAGTTGTGTGGAAGTTAAGGTTTGGTTGTTTGGAGATTTGTGATAGGGTGGGAGCACTGTGTTGATCGGGTTGGTAGTAGCAGGGTTGGGTAGCGAAAAAGAAAGGCGTGACAGGTACCAGACCGCGACGGTAGATAGAGGCTGGGAAGCATAGAAGGCGTGGTAGTTTGAATTTGATTAATGGCTAGCGGAGCGAGTATCTCCGCGGAAGAAACAGATTGAAAGCAGAAAGTGTTCAGTACGCCGAAAGAGGAGATCAAGGAAAGGAAGGCAGGGGGAAAGTATAAGAAAATCACAGAAAAGGAGAGATTAAGAGCAAAAAGCGTAGGTTCAATTGAGGCTTTAATCAAAAAGAAAAGACGGGAAAGGGAAGGCAGTGAAGAGAAGGAAGATATCGGTGCGAGCGTGAAATATAAAAAAATGTTTAGATCCCCGTCGGAAAAGCAGAGTTTGATAGGGAAGAGTGATAATAGTAAGGGGGTGACGAAAGCGGATATGAAAGTGAAGTTCCGATGAAAGAGGAAAGACTAAAGGAAATTCGCGAAGTGATGATAGGGGTAATGGGGTTTATGAAGAAAAGTAGGAGAAAAGGGGAGAGGAATTGAAGAAGGAAATTAGGCGAGAAATGACTGAACTTAAGAAAGAAATAAAAAAATGGGACGCAATGAGGGAAAAGTTAGAAAAGAGGATGCGGTCATTGAAACAAAAAATAGAGAAGCAGGAAGAAGATAATAATAAAAATGTAGAGGAGATGCAAGGTAGGATGAAGAAACTTGAAAGCTCGAACCGGGATTGTGGTGGGGGCGAGAGTAGGAATAAGGAGATGGAAAGGCTGAAAAAAATAGAACAAAGAATATAAAAGAAAGAGAGGGAAGAAAGAAAATTAAACATAGTGATAAAGGGTATAAGATTAGAGGGGGAGGAGCTGAAGGAAGGGGTGGGATTGATTCTAACATAGAGATAGAGGAAAAGCGAATTGTAGGTAGGGAAGAACGAAGAGGGGAGATAATAGTACTGGTGAAACTAAAGAAATGGGAACGTAACAGGGAGGTGATGACAAAGAAGACGTTATTATATGGAAGTCCAGAAAGAATAGAGGATGACTTTACACGCGTAGAAAGGAAGATGCAGTATAAGTTAACGAAAATAGCGAAAGAGGAATAAAATAAGGGAAAGAGAACCTGGGTTAAGTATGGTAGAATACAGATAGACGGAGTATGGTGGGACTGGGATGAAGGAGGGGACCCGACAGTAAGAAATGAGGTGCAGGGAAACTAGGAGAGGAAGTAACGGGAGATAGGAAAATAAGAAATAGAAAGAAGGGAAAAAATATGAGAAACGAAAGTAGGGAAGAATGGAAGATTTGTCACTGGAATATAGCAGAATTGGAGAGAAAGGATAGGGAGTTTGTGAGAAATTTGACACGATGGGATGTAGACATAATGATGGAGACGTGGCTAGATGAAAAGGCATGGGAAAGAGTAAGGTAAAGGTTACCAAGATGTTACAAATGGCAAGTGAAAAATACAAAGAGGAAGAATAAAAAGGGCAGACCAATAGGATGACTCTTGGTTGGAGTAAGGAATGGATGTGTAAAAGGGAAATATAAGAAAGACAGGAAAGAACAAAAAGAAGGATTAATAGTAGAAGAGTTAACGATGAGAGGAGAGAAGTGGAAGGTAGTGGGGCTTTATGTGAACAATGATATGCAGGAGAAAGCAGAAGAAATGAAAGAAATAATTGAAAAAAATTAAGAAGGTATTAGGCTGATAATAGGTGGAGATTTCAATACGAGAACAGGAGACACAGGAGGAACGGAATGGGGAGAAGAGAGAGGAAGAGAATCCAAAGATAAGGTACTAAATGGGCAGGGAAAAAATGGTTGAAGAGCTTGGAGGCGTTAGGATGGTATGTCTTCAACAGAAATATAGAAGGAGATGAGAAAGGAGATCCGGTAATAAACGTAGAATGATAGGAGAAATAAAAATAGGATTAGAGTGCACAAACGAAAATGAAGTTAGTAAAGGGGGAATAAAAGTGGGTGGGATGAGGACTGTAAAGAGATACAAAAGGAGGTCAAAAAGAAATTAAGAAAGTGGGGAAAAGAACAAAGTAATGGGGAAAAATATAGGGAAAAAAGAAAGAGTATACTGAGCTGTGTTATTAAAAGAAAGAGGAAGAGAATAAAAGGTTTGAGGAAGAGGCGGAGAAGGCTAGGACGAAAGAAGAGGTATGGAAGGTAGTAAATAGAGAAAGAAATAGAAGAAAAAGAGTAAACCAAGATTTTGAAATGGTAGAATGGAAGAAATATTCTTTGGATTTGATAGTCGGAGTAGAGAGAAAAGTTATGAAGGAAGGAAAAATGGTAGAGAAAGAGATGAGAAGGAGGACATATCAAGGGAAGAATAGTTAAGGTTTTAGGAATAATGAAGGATAGAAAGGCACCTGGTATAGATGAGATTCCAAATGAAGATAATGTGTAATAGAGTATGGAGAGGAGAGGGGTGGCCAAAGTTATGAAAGAAGTAGTTATACCAATAGTAAAGGAAGGCAAAGGAGAGGAGGTTGAAGATTATAGAGAGGTGACACTGATGCCAAAACTGTATAAAGTATATGTAACTATTTTCTCGGAAAGATTGAACATAGAATTTGAAGAAAAAAAGATCGAGCCACCGAATCAGACAGCGTTTAGAAAAGGAATGGAGGTAATGGACAACATATATGTTCTGAACTATCTAGTAAATGATAGAGTTAAATGGGGCAATGATAGCAATAGAAAATTTATAGTAAAAAAGGGGATAAGAGAGGGATTAATAAAGAGAGTATCAGAAATTTTTAGAGAGACTAAAAACAGGGTTAAGGTGGGAGAGCAAGTAGGAGATAGTTTCTGGTTAGTGACAGGTGTGAGGCAAGGATGTCCTCTGAGCCCACTTTTATTTAATTTATTAATATCAGACTTGGAAGAAGAAATGAGGAGAAAAGGGTACGGAGGAGTGAGGATAGAGGAGGAAAAGATATATACACTGGAATACGCAGACGACATAGTGTTGATGGCAGAGGATAAAGAAGGGATGGCAGGATTAATGACAGGCTTAGAGAAATACTCAAATGTAAATATAGAAAAGACAAAGATAATGAGGTTTAGAAAAGGAGGGGCAAGAAAGAAAGAATAGGCAGGGAGATGGAAAGGATTAAAGTTAGAAGAAGTCAAAGAGTATAAATATTTGGGATATATCTTGCAAACGAATGGAGATCATACAGCTCATATAAGAGAAATGATAAAAAAAGCAGCAGGTGTAATGAAACAGATATGGAGAATGGTAAAAAGAAGGTTAAAAGAATTGGAGAAGGAGAATGTGGTTATTTGATACGCTGGTATGGCCGGTCTTAGGTTATGGAGCAGATATATGGGGATGGAAAGAAAGGAAAGATTTTGAGAGTTTACAAGAAAGGTATATAAGGTGGACACTAGGGGCAGACTGGAGCACGCCCGGATATATGGTAAGAGAAGAAGCGCAAAGGGGTCAGTTAAGTATTAGAGCGGGAAAGAGGGTAGAAAATTTTGAGACGAAGCTGAGCGAGGGAAAGGGAGGAGAGTTTGCGAGAAAGTGTTTGATGGAGGTAGAAGAGAGGAGAGGGAGGGGAGCGAATTAACGAGATGGGAAGACGAAAGGAGGGAGTTCTTTAATGATAGAGAAATAGATGACGGGACTGGAGTAAACTATGAAGAATTGGAAAAAAGGGAGAGGGAAAGACAATCAATAGAAGGATGGGGCATGATTGAGGAATCAAAATACAATAAATGGCATAAGATGATAAAAAAGGAAAGAGTGCCAAAGTATATAGAAAAGGTATGTGGAGAGAGAAGGTGGACCAGAATTGCAAGATTTAACTTGGGAAAAGAGGTAAGGGAGGGGATGTACTGGGAAAAAGAAGAGAACAGAAAGTGTAAAATATGTGAATGGGAGGAGGAAACATGGGAGCATGTATGGGAAGGATGTAGGAGATGAATGGGAGATAAAGCAAGCTGGCAAGAGAATGTGGTTACGATTCTAGGGACGGATGGGTTAGGAGAAGAATGAATGAGTTAAAGGGTGCTAGAGGAGAGAATGAGAGAGAATGAAAAAATGCATGTGAAAAAGGCAAATGGAGGTATAAAAGAGTAAAAGAAAAAGGAAACGGAAGTCGCTTAGGGTATAATCACATTTCATTTTACAAAAATTAGTTGTTAACTAACCAAAATAGAACTTTCAACAAAATAATAATCTCTATTATTTCAAACAAATATTTGATTTCTTAACTAAAAAATATAATTTTTCAACCAAAAATGATATATGTATACTTCATCTTTGGAGGAATGAAAAAAAACAGGGATTTTAACAAAATATTTGAATTCTGAATCAAAATGATTATTTTAAACCAAAATAGATGAAGCTTCAATTATCAAATTTATATTCAATCAAAAATGGGATAGTTCAGTTTTTAATTAGAAAACTAATTGTAGACAAAAAAGTTGAATTTAAAAAAAAATGCTGAATTATATACCGAAACAGATCAATTTTTTATCAAATATGAAAATTTTGAAGTATGTATGTATACATTTATTCTCTCCCTTTTACGGGTTTGAGGGACTCCGCTCTCTTTACAGTCCGTTACAAAACCAGTTATACTACTTTATAATACTTACTATTTAAATAATAAGATTCTACTTATATTAAATTAAATGCTGTCGCTTTGTCTTCACACAATTATTCTCGAGATTTGCTGACTGTAGAGTTTCCTGGGCTTCCGTTTCCTCTTACTATTTCCGTTAACATGAATTCACGTTTTTATTATCTTTATTACTTTACCCGTATTTTCACCTCATATTTGAAGTCGGAAGAGCCGATTCCAGAGTGGTTGGTGAAAGGGCGTACAATACTCCTGCCGAAAATAGGCAACTTAGCTGACCCAAAGAACTACAAGCCAATAACTTGCCTGAACACGCTTTATAAGATATTCACAGCTATCCTAAATGATAGGATTGTTCGGGCAATTGAACCTGTGTGGCAAGAAATGTATGAACAACGAGGCTCAAAGAAAGGCGTAGCCGGATGTCGGGAGAACCTGCTCATCGATAGATGTGTCTGCAAAGATGCAGCATTCTACCAGCGTGACCTATCGATGGCCTGGATTCATTATCGGAAAGCTTTCGATTCTACGTCCCATAGACTTATCATCTGTCTTTTGGAAATCTTAAAGGTTCATCCGAAAATAGTTGGGTGCATAGAGAGATTGATGCCGCTTTGGAAAACCAGATTTATTATCTCATCTGGAAAA
>NC_046664.1:144742643-144743941 GCF_010883055.1 Belonocnema kinseyi | reverse complement strand
ACGGAGTGACCCAAGGACAACCGCCTTCTGCATTTTTCCCGCAAGTGTTCTAGCATATTGTTAACACGCAGGGATGCTTTTTAGGCTATTAGCAAGTGAAAGGTTGGCATCTCCAAGAGCGCCGATGATAAGGACGCTCAGTTTAACAGAATATTCCGGGTACAGTCGTTGCAACTCCCTTATAAGGTCTCGATACCTCTCTTTCTTTTCAATCTCCTTGGCTATGATGTTTTTGTCAGCTGGTGACGAAAATTCGATAACGAACATGGTTCGCTTCTCGAAGTCAAGAAGAACCATGTCAGGCCTCGAGTGAGCAACAGAAACAATTGTCGAGAATATAAAGTTCCAGTATATGCGGCACTTTCCATTCTGGACAATTGACTCAATTTCCCTAGGAGCATTTAGGGGTGCGATATTAAGATGAATGCCGTAGGAGTGACAGAGATGGTAATAAAGCACTCTTAGTGCAGCATTGTGCCTTTGAATGTAGGTCGTTCCCGCGTGTGTTGGACAACTAGATAGTATGTGAGCTAAATGCTCGGGGTGTGCATGGCATGCCCTGCAGCTATCATCGGGAATGTCTTGGCTCAAAATGTGGCGACGGTATGTTAAGGTGGAAATGACACCGTCTTGGCATGCAAAAATGAATTCCTCTGTACCAGACTTCAATCCGGGCGATTTAAGGAAAGCAAACGTTAGCTCACAAGACACTGACTGATCCTTCACATTTCTGTGGAAGATACCGTGCAACCACTTATCGAGGAGCTGTTCACGAAAGTTTTTTTCTTGTGCTTTCTTAATCCGGGCTTTCAGGAGTGAGTACTCGAGATAGATTAGATTTGATGCATTTTGCTCACCCCTAATACTGAAGTCAAGTCCGACTGTTTCTGCTACCTCCTCCGTTGCTTCGTATAGAAATGCTCCTTTGCCCACTTCTTCATGATTCCTGACCATTTTAAGAAGAGGGTCTCTTCCATTTGCAACTCTATGTGCTGTACCCAGAATAATCCTGTTGTGAAAACATTCAAGACTCAATATTCCACGACCCCCTTGACGGCGTGAGATGTACAGTCGCGGAACGGAAGACTTAAGAAGCATGCTTTTGTTCATGTGCATAACCTTTCTTGTCCCGATATCAAGAGATCTGAGCTCGTTCTTCGTCCATTGAACTACTCCAAATGAATAGAGTAGTACCAGGACGGCAAGCATGTTCGTTGCAGATACTTTGTTTCTCGCCGACAGTTCGGAAGACCAAATCTGTCGGATGAGACGTTTGTATCTGCTTCGGAGAGTATCCT
>NC_046664.1:144721647-144742543 GCF_010883055.1 Belonocnema kinseyi | reverse complement strand
CTCCATCTTCTTGCCCTCTCCTATTTTAATTATCAGTACCCTTTGCAGGTTTCCTCTCTGAGGCCTCTGATGAGTTTCTCGAGGCCTTCTATACTACTCGCCCCTGCCCTCCTGTCAGTTGCAATTCTCTGTCTACTCTTCTTTAGCGCTTTAGCGCTTTCAAGTTCGTCGGTCTGCCTCATTTTCTTGCTACTCTCTCCCTCCACCCTTACTGAGTTTCTCAAATATATATATATCTGCCAGGGATTCTTTCTTACGTCACGTTTTCTTATCCTTTGCTTTTAATCCACCATGCCACTCGTTCAATCTAAATTTAAAGCCACAAGTTTAAAAATCACTCAAAATCTCTTATACTATAACTCTCCACTCTTAAACTATTAAACAAATGTGTCTTCTCATTCACCCAACTCTCACACTCCTTTGTCGCTCACCCTGCTTGAAAACACTACTCACAGCCAAAAAGTTAGCACCACGAAAATCACCAACAATCACGATCGGTGCCGGAAACGGAAGCAAAAAGTTTCAACTAAAAAAATTGATTTTCAATTTAAAATATCCGTTTTCGACTAAAAATGGTTTAATCGGATTTTTTCTGACAACATTAATTTTTAACGAACAAGAAAAGAAATTTTAAACCAAATAATTGAATCTTCAATCAGAAAGATTAATTTTCAATCATGAAGATTAATTTTCTACAAAAATAGACGAATTTCTAACAAACAAACAAAAAACATTTTTAATTAAAACTATTAATTTTTATCCATCATTTTTTAACAAATAGTTTATTTTTCAACTAGAAAGGATCAAGCTTTAATTAAAAATATTAATTTTCTACTAAAAATGGCGCAGTTGAAATTTCAGTTTAAAGAAATTAATTTTTAGCCAGAAAACAGTGTTTTAAAAATTATTTCGAAGGAGATAGGATCCATTTTCAATCAGGCAGGTTCTACACTTCAAGTCGCAGAACCTTTTAGGAACCGAATCATGTTGTTTTTAGATTAAATTCGACGAGAAATATTTTTCCGTTATAAAAACAAAAAATTACTTGCATTTTGACGTATATGTTCGAAAGATTAATTTTTAACCAATAAGATTCTACCAAAAAGAAGAATTTTCAACCAATTGCTTGAATTTTCAACTTAAAGGGAACACTTTTCAACATTTTCTTGTTCAAAATATTTAACAATTTAGAGAACATGAACAATATAAAAATGTATCTCTTTTAACTGAATGAACATTAATTCTTTTGAATGAAAATTTTACTAATCCAGGTTTGGTTAAAAATTTCTTTTTTTAAGGTTAAAATTCCACTACTTAATTAAATGTTAAACTGATTTAGTAAAAATGGATATCTTTTGAGCAGAAGATTCATCATTTTAGTTGAAAATCTAATTCTTTTCTTGAAAAGTCCTTCTTTCTTTGGTTGAAAATTAATCCTTTTTGTTTAAGGGGGGCGACTCATGTAACGGCTTCAAACAATCGATTTTTTTTTGCTTAAATGGAAGCTTGGAATCTCAAAAACATGCTGCAAAGTTTCAGGGTCACAGGTGCCCTCTTTATCCCCTAAAACGGGCCCCGCGCGCCTCGCTCTAGCAGGCCGAGATGCCTGCTGGCCGGCCGGAGAGGGGTGGGGCCGAGGTCACGCCTAATCTTCTCCGAAATATTTGCAGCTGATGAATGCTGCTGAAATAGCCGATAAAGAAAAAACCCGTAAGAAACCAAAAATATAATTTTTTTTAACAATTGTCAACATGTAAGTAACTCTTTAAAAACGTGTTTTTCTCAGTTTCACATTTTCCAACATTGCTGGCAAGATAACTCAAAAAGTATTTGACTGATTGAGTTCTCCTTGCATATACATATAGTTAAAATGATTATCTTTTTTGCGAACCACTCTAAACTGCAAAAAATTATTTTTGAACAATTCCTTTCAAAATTTTGGGTAAAAATCAACATTTTTGTTGAAAGGGCGGCCATTTTGTCAAAAATGACATTTGTTAACTGGTTTTGGTTCACAAAGGAACTATGAATATAAACTTCAAGAAACTTTTTAGTTTTTTATGTCAGTCGAATTTGTAAAAAACTAGAGTGCCGGCAATTTTGCATCTCCCGGCTGAACATGTTGGATATCCGCCCTTATAATTGAAAATTGTATGAATTTTTATGGCTGAAAAAACATTTATTTTCTAGTTTCAAAGTTCCTTAATAACCCACACAAATTTTTAAAACATTCTTTACATTCTTCATCCCAAAAAATCCCAAAATATACCCTTATTCTTGGGTTGTTACATGGGTCGCTCCCCTTTCGCTAATTGGTTTGAGGTTGAACTACCTAAAATTATTTCCTGAAAAACAGATCCTACTCCATCTTCACTCCATTGGGAATCGAACCACAAAACCACTTATCTCCGGTCAGATGCTTTTGCAATTAAGCTATTAGAGGGATCAGAATAAGACCTCTTAATTCAAGAAAATAACGCTAATTTTTAGCTAAGTGTTAATGGTACAAGTAATTATTTTGAAGGTATCTGTTATATTAACAAAATATTTAAATTTTCAACCAGAGTTCAATTTTCGAACAAATATATCTATTTCGACATAAAATTTTAATAGTTGCTAATTCAACGAATGAAGATGCTAACAAAAGAGATGCATTTTAAAAACAGACAAACAAATTTTCAATCATAAAGATTCGTTTTCTATAAAACAAGTCTAATTTAAACCAAAAGTGGAAAAGCTAAATATTGAAAAAAATATATATATTTTCCGAAAGAAACAAAATTTTCAACAAAATAGTCAAATTTTACATTAATTTACATTTACATTTAATTTATGTTTTAAATTTTATGAAGAAAAAGTAATGTTTCCATTTAATAAATAATTTCATTGATTCTAATTTCGTTTTAAATATAATAATTATGAGTTTAATTTTAATATGTTGTATGTTTAATAAACAAAACATTAATTTTTTCACAAATTTTAATGTGAAGAGTCTAGAGGAGAAAAACGTGAATTTTATTGGTCTTTAAAAATTGTAAAAAATATTTTCATACGTGCATTATTTTTTTTATGTACTTTTTTTAAAGATTAAAACGAATAATCATAATAAACTTATAGAAGATATCCTGTAATTAATTAATTTGTGTTCAATAATGTAATTTCTTTCGAACTTTGTAACGTTTCATCTACTCTTGTAATAAAAATTTGTGTACTACTCATATATCATGTTATTCTTTACCAAGTAGTGTAATGATTTTTGTATACATCGGAATAGTAAAAAACTCGTTACTAAAATTTGTATGGCATTGAATGCAAGAACTAATGTTGGGGAGAAATGGCCCAGATCTTCTGGGGAGAGTTGACCAAGTGGCCATAAGCTGATTAAAAGTGTTTTTCTACCTATAAGGTCATTAATTATAATGAACATGTGTGCTGGACTTATAAGCTGTTAAGTAAATAATGTTAAATATCCAATAATAGTAGAAGTGATATCAATTGTAAATACAATAGCAATAGAAATAGTAGTAATAATAATAGTAAGTATGATACTTTTTAAAAATATTTCTGATTCCTTATTGGCGTTTTAAACATATTTTTTGATAATTACAAATTTTCAAAAGGTAATGCGTAAATTTGCTGAAGAAATTATAGATGTAAGAATAATTCTAAATTATCAACAAAAAAGTGTACATTTTCCTTTGAAAATTTGTTAAATATATGTTTGAATAGTTGTTAAAATAACAAATAAAAATACTTTTGAACACAAAAAAAGATATTAATTACTGAGGGAGAAGGTGGCAAATTACTTTATACGCATGTTGAAAAATGTTCTAAATTGATAAATAAAAAGTGTGGTTTAAAAATGCAAAGTGCTTTATGTAAAGAATATGATTATCATTAACGTGATTTACAAAATTATTATAAATGTGATTTATCAATATCAGGTGTAAATTAATGTTTTAACGAAAAAAAACCTAATTTGGAATAAAAGAGTTCAATTTAATTTTCTACCAGAAAAGACGAAATTTGTTTGAATCCTATTATAAAATATTAATTATAGTTACAGGTACGGAACTTATCCGGTGGTGTCTTCTAATTATTTCATACTAATATTTTGTAACATTCATTAAATATAAATAGCATAGAAAAGATAAGAATTTGGTTTATTCTTTTTCAAACAAAAAAAGATTAATAGCCGCGCCGAAGAAAATCACAGAGACCTAAAACGAAAATTATTTATGTAGTAACAGTAAGCACTAAAAGCCTGCAAAACATATACATTAGCAGAAAAATATCAGAAGATCGGATAGAAAATATCAACATCACCTGCAAACTGTCAAAATTGCGTAAATGTTTTTAGCTCATTTTGACGCAATTTGCACTTTCTTCTTCCGCAATTGTATTAATACCCTGGCAGACTGAAGGAACCGAAAGGAGCCTCTACAAATTACCCGTAAAGACCCTATTGGGTTCTCATTCGGTTCCTTTTTAAACAACTAAACAAAAAAACAGCAAGATCAACTTTTAAATTGTTTAAATTCGGATTCTACGTTAAAATTTGCATCAGAAACTCACGGAGTAATGCAATACTTTTTCTTGCAGCGTTAAAAACTTAAAAAAAAAATACCCGTCATTTGCATGGACCGAAGGCGGCTTCAAGTGCATCTTCTTTTAGTAGCCGTTAATAAGCGTTCTGTCGGTAACTTTAAGAATTTTGTCTGGATGTTATCGCCATGCAGTGGAAACCTCAAACAACAACGGTGCGATGCAAATGAAAGAGAATTTTATTTTTAAACTTCGCGTGGAACATACTACTTGAGCTATTATGGAAGCGGTTGAAGTCATCTTCAGCAGAAGTTAATGACAGTTTTAAAAATGTTTAACGTTGCAAAAAAAAATAGTATTGCGATTACTCCGTGTGTTTATAATAGAAATTTTAACATAGAATCTGAATTTCAACCATTTCAACCAGGCTCCTTTCGGTTCCTTCGGTCCGCCATGGTACTGTGATATTCAATTTTCCTATTCCGCCTTGAAAGGCGATTTCACTATTTTGTGAAAATAAAAGAAAAAGACATGAAAATTCGACATTTTCTGTGCAGGTCACATACTTTGGACCCGGCGCCCGTGACCCTTTTCGTCTCTTCCCTTTGAGCAATAGACATATTGCTCAACGAGTTGCACCTGAGCGCGTAAGAATTCATATACGTGAGGTGGGGTTAGACAAACTACCCGAAATGGACCGTAGAGGCGCCACTACACTCATAGGTGTGCTTCCCAATGTAGAACTTACTCTCAGTTGCCCTCTGTTTACATAATCTTCATTTTTTATAGTTCTTGAGTACACAATTCGCCAATGCGGTACTTACAAATTTAATCGCACGTATTAACGCTTTATTTTGTATTTTTATTATTTCGCTACCGATGCACATCGATCTTGGTTACCAAATTTCAATCATGATTAATGAAGAAATAACAATTCTTACAAAATGTTGCCATTCTTTCTAATAAAAACTCTTAGAGAAGCTATTTTGTACTCGCGCCATTCGCGAGAAAGCAGAACCTACTAGGTGTCTCGTAGATCCACACTGAACGAATTATTTTAAGTTTTAACGTGATTAATTTAATTCTCATATGTCATTCACGTTCCTTATAGAACCTGATAGAGCAGCAATTTTGAACTTGTGCCATTCGTGGAAAGGCAAAACCTAATAGGTGCCTCGTAGAGCATTTTGTACTTCGTAATATTCCCAGTCTTAAGAACTACTTAAGACCATATAGAAACCTATCTGCATCTTATAGGTTTTAAAACAGTTTCTATTTATAACTTAATGGGAATTCTTACCAGGGATCTGCACGCATCTTTCGGGGATCAACCTGAGAGAATTTGCATCGATAGAAAGACCAAGTCCCGCAGTGTACGCTTAGCCTGGCAAATCCGGGACATATCCGGGACATGGAACCAGAATTTGATTTCCTGCGCGCAACATGAGTACCCAGTGGGGTTCTGTAGGTGTAGCGCAACAGAATCACAAAGCAGAATATCATAAATGTGAAAGAGATAGAGAATCTATATTTTTTGTTATGATGAGAGTGAAAGAGATTAATAGATCTGCCCTTTCTCTTTCATTCTCGCATTAAGCCGCCATGTATTTCGACAGGCACCAGTTCGCGATCGCCTTTTCTCGGAGTTTCATGCCTTCCTAGATTAGAGCTTCCCTTCAGTGAAAATATAAAATTAGAAATTGTCGTCTGCTATGGATAGTGTCGAGTGTGTTTATAGGTTAAGTTTGGTTATGTGTCATTTGGGTCATTAACGCAGTGATAATGCTTGTATAATTTATACAAGTATATGAATAATGCCATTAAAACAAGAGGAGGAATATAAAAACAATAGAACGCAAGTATAGATATTGAAGATTTGGCGTCTAATAATTCTCTCTTTCTGTACCCTACTACCCGAATCACAGCCCTTACAAAAACAACGCGACATTATTGTATAAATTATTATATAGGTTTTTAGCACTTTTTGCACAATTTTGCAGGAACCAGAAGAAAGCCGAAGCAGACGAGAGCACTGTGAGATTAGCGGATGTTTTATATGTGAAGGAATTCTCTATAAAGGCACAGGTTGTGTTCGTTATGTAGTACCGAAAGCTATGCGGAAAGGCTTAACAGCCCGAGTGCAAGATCTAAGCTGCCATAGTGTTTTGGATCGAACGCTAGCTAAGCTGAGCCGCCTTTATTGTTTCCCAAGATTGAGGAACTATGTGCGCCAACATATTCGAGCTTGTCTTCAATGTATGCTAAACAAATCTTCCACGGGCCGATAACCACGAAAGTTGCATCCCATTCTACCAGGTGAGCGACCCTTCGATATAGTCCATGCCGATCATCTTGGACGCTTCGTTTCTGCCGGGAGAGGATATAAATACGTTCTCGTAATAGTCAACAACCTAACCAAGTATGTACGATAAGAAGCTACAAAGAGTACTAAGACTAAATACGTTATCCAAGTAATGGAAGACCTAGTTTTGAATGTTGTGGCACCTAACCAACTGGTCACGGATCAAGGTAGTTGTTTTACCCCTGGAGAGTTCGCTGAATTTTGTCTAAAGAATGGCATTCGTCATTCCTTGAATTCACCAAGACACGCTCAGGTAAATGGTCAAGTGGAACGAGTCAATGAGACTTTAATTCCTGTTCTACAATCAAGTATCTACGAGCGAGACAACAAAGACTGGACTAAACACCTTAAACAAATTTTATGAGATTTGAATGAGTCCTCCAACAAATCAACCAATAGGAGCGCATTTGAACCTCTCTACGGATACTTCGCTAGACATGACGAGAGAACAGTAAGGGAATTAACCGGAGAAGAAAATGATGTTCTACTAGCAACCTTACAGGAAGAGGCGAGACAACATTTAAAGAAGCTCAATCCAAGTATAAAGCTTACTACGACAAAAATCGACGGTTAAATGTTCGATTCAACGTAGGAGAGATGGTGTTCAAGAGAGTAGCTCGCGTTTCCAAGACTTAGCGTGATCGAATGTTAGAAATAATAAT
Source organism: Belonocnema kinseyi (assembly GCF_010883055.1). Taxonomy (NCBI): domain Eukaryota; kingdom Metazoa; phylum Arthropoda; class Insecta; order Hymenoptera; family Cynipidae; genus Belonocnema; species Belonocnema kinseyi. The sequence goes on along the minus strand of NC_046664.1, from coordinate 144,734,974 downwards.
TCGCGGTCTTTTTCGAACTGTAAAACTTTACCAGACTACAGTGTGCTGGAGTGTCTGTGTAAAGGAAAGATGCTGCGTAAAGAGCGTAGAGTCGTACGTTTGTGCGAAGTCTAGCTAAGGCTAGTTAATTTGTCTACAATATTAATATATGTGTTTATTTTGTACTATCTATGCAAGCTCAGCTCGCCTTATTGTTTTATTTGTGAATAAACATATTAATTCTTAACACTTATTTATACGATTCTGCATAATGCATCATTTCCATATGTGTTTTTCACGTTACAACACAATAAGATATATAAATAAGTCAGTAAATGGTTTATTTTTTAAATTAAAAAATTATTATCAAATATTATTAGCGAGTTCACGACGGCATCCCGTTATCACTTTTCACAGTTTTCTTATTCCGAAGCCAAGTAAGACATGTCAATACAGAATTACAAAATTAAGAACGCAAATCGCATTTTTATTCTAATTTAAAACTTCCGCCAACAGGAACAACTTTACCGACAGTACACATGCTTGGTAGTACGATCAAAAACCGATGATCGATCAGCGCCAAACAGCTGTCAGTCGCTTTGGTTTTTATTTGTGTATTTTTGTTAACCACTGTACTCTCATTTTTAGCTCTTACGCGATTTGTTTAAAAAAATCAGATAGCTAGCGCATATCCCAAAACCGTGAAACCCCTTTCGGTGACGGTAATATATTCTGAGTGCATTTTTAAAATCTCAAAACCGAATTATCATTGACCGCTGGTAAGTTTTGAGCGCCTCATAGATTTCACTATTTTGTGCGCCTCGTTCCAATAGCCTCAACCCATAAAAAAGAGCCCGGGGACGTCCGTTAGCATGTTCGATATCATGTCCCAAATATTTAAGACAAAATCTTTATTATTGTTGGAAAAAAATCCTAGGTAACCTATTCCTGTGAATATTTGAACATAAATCACAAATTAATTAATTAATTTAATTAATCGTTTAAATACTTAAATTAGGCATTTTCAAATCTACCTGTTCATTAAATGTATAAAACAAAACAAATGTTTAATATGTTCCTCAGCCTTGGTTTTTAGGCGAAACAGCTTGGCTGAGATTCTGTCGACAAAATCCATGTGGCTCGACCGCTCAGTTGGCTAAGGCGTGCACTGGATACTTAGGTTTAGATTCAGGTTTGGGTAGTTTAGGTAGGCCTCGGATATGTATGGATAGGAAATTGTATGTCGATTAAAATACGGGCTACAATCGGATAATAATGAAATAGAATTTTCAACCGCTCCGTGTAGATCCCGGATACGAAAATGTATACCGAAAAGAGACCGACGAGGACCAGAAAATACTCGGATCGAATTTTCGAGCGTTATATGTATGTCCCGAATTTGCCCAGATACGAAATGGTATGCCGATAAAATGCCGGCTAGAAGCCGCTAAGACACCATATAGGTCTTGCATAGACCCAAATACGAAATTGTATGCCGAATATAATCCCGATTAGGATCTGATAAGATCCACACAAAATTTGCAAACGACCGGTAAAGGTCCCAGACAGACCTGGATAATAAATTGTATGCCGAATAGATCCTGGGTAGGACCAGATACGACACGGATAAATATATATCTTCGCGTTCTGTGAATGTCATGGATAGATCCGGATTTTAAAAATCTTTATCATTTGTCTACTTATTTCGTATGTTTTCATTTACATTGTAACTTGTGTATTTGATTACTAAAAAAGAGTAGTGTAGTTCTATCATTTTAGTATCACTGTTGTAACCCGTAAATAAAATGACATTAAAAACCAACTTTGAAGTATTGCAACAGAGCCTGGATATATATTTAAAAGTTTGTCATAAGGAAAATCTTAGGATTCCGCTCATAACCAAGTTTCACGACCGTGTGATAGGTATTTACAGTCTGTGACATCCCAAGGACGACAGCCTTCTGCATCTTCCCCGGAAAACTTTTAGCATATTGTTGACACACAGCGATTCTCTTCAGGCTATTAACCGGTGAAAGCTTAGCACCTCCAAGAGCGTCGATGAAAAGGACGATTAGTTTAACAGACTATTCCAAGTACATTCGTCGAAACTCTCTTATAAGGTGTCTATACCTATCTTCCTTTTCATTCTCCTTGTCTATGATGTTTTTGTCAGATGATGCCGAAAATTCGATAAAGAATATGGTTCGCTTCTCGAAGTCAAAGAGAACTATGTCAGGCCTCGAGTGTGCAACAGAAACAGTTGTCGAGAATATAAAGTTTCAATATATGCGGGACATCTAATTCTCGACAATAGATTTTATTTTCCTAGAAGCATTTAGAGGAGCGATATTAAGGTTAATGCCGTAAGAGTGATAGAGGCAGAAGAAGGTCTCATCCATTTGTGACTATATGTACTGTACCCAGAATAATCCTGCTGTGAAGACATTCAGGATTCAATATTCCGTGACCACCTTGACGGCGTTAGATGTAGAGTCCCAGAACAGAAGACTTAAGATGCATGCTTTTTTTAATGAGTGTAACCTTTCGTGTCCCGACATCAAGGGATCTTAACTCATTCTTCGTCCATGAAACGACTCCAAATGAATAGAGTACTACCGGGACGGCAAGCATGTTCGTTGTAGATACTTTGTTCTTTGCCGATAGTTTGGGAGACCAAATCTGACGGATGAGACGTTTGTATCTGCTTCGGAGAGTATCCTTTATAGCTGTTACATCCTAAATGTGGCTCTGTGGCACGCCCAAGTATTTATAAGTCTCACCATCGAAAATGTGTTATATAGCGCTTCTATAGAGCTCAGGGTCTTCAGGGATGCCATTAAGTCTTCCTCGTTTCAAATAAACCTTGGCGCATGTTTCTAACATAGATCTAGCATAGATCTTAAGATTATCCATGTAAAATACATGAGTGACCTTGTGCTTTCGATTTGCAGGTTTGCCGCAAAAGCACCCCTGGGAATAGCGAAGTGCTAGATATAGTGACAATAATGTGAGGCAAAAGAGGAGTGGGCTCATGCTGTTGCCCTGAAAGACACTTCTCTGAAAGGTGATCTTGTTAGTTGTCATACGATTTTTTCAGATCAAATAGTAAATATGGTTTTCCAATGCGACATCAATCTCCCTATTCACCTAACGATCTGCGGATGATCCTTCAAGCTTTCCACATGACAGATGATAAGTCTATAGGAGGTTAATCGAAAGTTCTCAGGTAATCAATCCAGGCCATCAATAGGTCACGCTGGTAGGATGCTGCATCTTTGTAGACACATCTATCGATGAGCAGGTTCTTCCGACATGCTGCTACGCCTTTCTTTGAGTCGCGTTGTTCATGCATTTATTTCCACACAGTTCCAATTGTCAGAATAATTCTATCATTCAGGATAGCTGTGTTCGAGTAATTCGATCAAAAGTAATTCGACCTCCTTTGGTTTGGGCGGGTGGTCGACAGTAGCTGGAGGGTCTTGGAAGGGTAGAAATGCATTAGGTAGTAATGTAGTCAATTACTTACAGAATGTGGAACGCGTACTATCTTGCTCAGCCGATCTTTATGGCAAGTTGATGCATTCATATTTTAGCCTTATAATCAACCGTTGGTTTTGTTATACGGTTCGCATTGGCCAGAGCTCTCGCTGCATTATACACACAACAATTGATAGTCCAGAGATAGGATTCTTCGGGAAAATGTCCACGAAGCTGGTCATCTATTTCAGTTGGTATTAGTGTCGCCTCTCTTTCTCTGTTGCGGGCTTGTTCTGGCTATGGTAAAGTGAGCGCTCCACCGACATAATCCCTCTAGCAAGTCGTGATTTTGTCGCTCCGTCTGCCTAAAAGCCCTGAGATTCCGCCGATATATCGCATTCACTCTACCTTGATTAGCTCCCCCAGATCTAGAGTGGCTGGCATTGTTGGCTGACCCATTGCCGGGAGCACTGTACGTTTTATTGCTTCGAACGCACTAACTACAAGGATGTTTGGTGTTATCATTGTTGTTTCCACGAGAAGCTAGGGAAAAGTGTTCGTCCGTCTTTGCAGAGCCACGCATGCAAGGATAAGGCTGCGTACTCTGAAAGATCTTTCGGTATCCCAGAGTCACCGTTCTAAGCACCCCTGCTGGAAGTATATGGATAGAGTCTCTATTTGTTTAAATAATTTTCTATCTTACTTTTAATCTGCAATCAACTCTATGCTTTTAAATCCCAATTTTCCTATCAATTTCTATCCGCCAATTATCCACATGTATCCTTTTCTATCTACTTCCAATCACTATTCATAAAACTACTGCTATAACTGGGCAGCCATGATTTATCGCTTCGAATCAGTATTGGGACCCTGATGTCTGAAGTCAATCGGATCTCTTTTTATATCATGTAGGATATACTCATACAACGAGGTGGGGACATATTCAATACGTCTTTTCCTGTTGTATAAGGTAGACGCTCGTTCGCGCCCTACTGAAGGTGGTATAAAAAGGGATTGACGAGTTTACTCATTTTGGCAATTTGTTTTCTTAAATTACATTTTTTTTTAAATCATAGAAGATTATTAAAACCCGAAAGTTTTAGATCAAATTGGCCACATTTTGATGTCAACAGAATAATGTAGATACAGGTACTAATTAATGATATTCTGTAATTGGACATACGATAATTGCTGTCTTCAAATAGATTCATCAAATAGAAAACGAGGACTTCTGTTTCCGCCATGAAAGTGTTAGGTAGTGGTAATTAAGTGCTGATAATTGTAATGAGTTTGCAGTCGAATTTGAGGTGAGTTAATGGGAAGAGTATGTGAGAGGGATTTGTGAGTGAGTGTTTGTATGTTGGGAAGAATTAAAGTGAAAAGTTGTGTAGTTTTTTGGGAGATTAAGACAGTTTTGTGTAGGCTGAGAGGTTATTTGGTTAGCATAGGGAGCAGGGTGGGGAAGCAGGTGCAGCCGAGTAGCGGATACAGGGAAGGTGAGGGAGAGATTAGCACGAGAGGGAAGCATGGAAGAAATGACAATAGCAGGATGAGGTAGCGCTGGAGTAACAGTCGTTACGCAGTACACAGGTTACGTTTTTGATGGACTCAGACGAGGAAGTATTCTGCAAGCAGAAACGTGACAAGAAAAAGGGTCAATATAAGAAAACGGTAGAGAGGGAGAGACTGAGGGCAGATAGTTCTGTCTGAATCAAACCAGTTATAAATGGAAAAGGATATTACACGTTGAATGTTAAAGTTAGAGCAAATGCGTGAAATGATGATAGAGATGATACAGATGAACGAAAAAAGGCAGGAAGAAAGAGAAGGGGAAATAAAACAAGACATTAGGAAAGAAATAGCAGAACTTAGAAAAGAGATGCGAAAATGGGAAGAGGTTACGGAAATTTTGGGAAAAAGGATTAAGAATTTAGAACGAAAATTAGAAAAACAGGATGAGAATAATAAAAAGGTAGAACGCTTGGAAACTAGGATAGTAAATATTGAAAAATCAAAACGGGAGGTTGGAGTAGGGTAGAGTGTAAGTAATAAAAGAGGAACAATAAGGGAAATAAAAAGGAGATTAGAAAAGAAAGATAGAGATACAGAAAAAGAAGTATAGTGATAAAGGGTCTAAGATTAGAAAGAAGGGCGTTGAAGGAAGCAGTAGAAAATGTGCTCAAAAGGACAGATGCTAAAGTAGAGATTGAGGAATTATGAAATGATGGAAAGGAAACACGAAGAGGAGAAAATTGTATTGTTGAAACTAAAGAAATAAACATAAGAGGGACGTGATAGCAAAGAAGAGGTTGTTATATGGAAGCCCGGGGAGAGTAGAGGATGACTTGACATGAGTAGAAAAGAATATGCAGTATAAGTTAAGGAAAATATCGGAAGAAGTAAGGGAAAAAGCACTTGGGTTAAGTATGACGGAATATGATGGGAGTGGGATCAAGAAAGGGAAGAGATAGTAATAAATGAGGTGCAGGGAAACTAAGAGAGAAAGGAATTTTAGATAGGAAAATAATAAATAGTAAGACGCAAGAAGAGAGGAGAAAGAATAAAAGGAAGAATGGAGGATTTATTTCTGGGATACATCAGGATTTGAGAGAAAGGATACGGAGCTTATGAGAAATTTGACAAGGTGGGATGTAGTAGTAATGATGAAGACGTGTCTAGATGAGAAGGGATGGAAAAGAGTTAGCGGTGAAATGTAGGATAAAGCAGAGGAGATGAAAGAAATTATGGAAGATACTAAGATAATAGGTAGGAATTTCTATGCTAGAAGAGAAGATAGAGGAGGAAAGGAATGGGGAGGAGAGAGGGAAAAAATCCAAACATAAGGTACTAGATGGAGAGGGAAAGAAATTTCTGAAGAGTTTGGAGGAGTTGGGATGGTTTATCTTAAACGAAAATATAGTGGGGAATGAAGGAGAATATACACACTCAGGAGAAGAACGGAGAACGGTAATTGATTATGTGAGAGTGGATAATGAGGTAAGAGAGGTCAGGAAGCTAGAGGTAAGAGATTATATTGACTCAGATCACTTTCCCTTAAAAGTGATATTAGATGGAGAAAAAAGTAATAGCAATATGTATAAAAAGAAATCAAAGGTAAAAGGAGCAGGAAAAGGGGATTGGTCAATCTAAGAAAGAGAAAAATTTAGATAAAAGGTCAGAAATATCAAAATGGGAGAGGGAAATGTGGAGGAGGGGATGGAAAAAATGATATGAGAAATAAAAACAGGATTAAAGTGCACAAGCAAAAAAAGTTGGTAAAGAAGGGATTAAAGGTTAATGTGATGAGCATCGTAAAGAGAAAAAGAAGGATGTCAGAAAGAAAATAAGAAAATGCAGAAAAGAAAAAAGTAGTGCAGCAGAATATAGGAGAAAAAAGGAGCATGCTGAGTTGTGTGATTAAAAGAAAGAGGAAGAGAATAAAAGGTTTGAGGAAGAGGCGGAGAAGGCAAGGACTGAAGAAGAGGTCTGGAAGATAGTTAATAGAAAGACAGAAAAAAAAGAAAAAGAGTAAACCAGGATATTGAAATAGTAGAATGGAAAAAATATTTTATGGATTTGCTAGTAGGAGTAGAGAGAAAAGTTAAGAAAAGAAGAAAATATGGTAAAGAAAGAGATGAGGAAGAGGACATAACAAGAGAAGAAATAGTCAAGGTGTTGGGAATAATGAAAAATGGAATAGGGTGGCCAGAATCATGGAAATAAGGAGTAGTGGCGAGGGGCTGTGTACTGAGTAATTTTCCTGACTACTAGCTCAAATCGAGCGTGGGAATTCTTCTGGGATCCAGTAGTAATCTCTAGCGATCTCTGGGCATTCTTTGAGTAGTCGCTAGAAGTCGAGTAGTAGTATTGGGAGTATTCGGGAAACCGAGCTAGTGGTCCTAGCCGTCCCAGCAGTCAGGTTAGGTCCAGATATGTGCACCAAGACGTGCGCAAGAGACTTATCCACTTGTGGCCCCGCATTTGCAAAAGCATTTGCATATATCTATAAACTGCTGCCTGAGATTTTTTCATTGTTAATTATTTATTTTATTACATTAATGTAATGAATCATGGAAGCAGATTCGAAGCCAAAATGTTGAATTTTTAATTATACTACAGCAAGTTTTAACTTTAATCAAGAATAGTTTCAGTTCTATCATTCATTCTTTTGGATTTTTAAAACTTTAACTAATGTAAATAAGCAGCAGATAGGAACACAAAATAACCGAAAAAGTGAACACAATTTACAACACTTTTTACTGTCTAAAGATTCGATTTTTAAATAAAAATTCTTTAATCATATATGAAGACTTCAAAATTAAAATAGTAAATAATAAAATATTGAATTATATGTCAAACTCAGAAAAAATATTTTCAAAATTTGCACCATTTGAATTTTGAAGACTTTATACGATTTAAGAATTACATTCATTAATATTTAACATTAAACAACATATTAAAAATGAACATTTAAAATAAAACCTGATGAAAGTTACATCACGGCTCCGTTAACATTAAATAAACAAGAATTTTTCTTTTGATTTTGTATGTGGGATGTCTTAAAAGTATTAAAAGAAAAAATCATTCTTTTCCAGAGCTATTTTTTTAATATAATCAATTCGAAACAATTGAAATACGCAGTGTTTTTAAAAACGAAGCGAGAAAAAAACTACGAAGGCTAAATTGTTCTTTGGAAAAATTGCTACAAAAAAATCTCCTTCATCATTTCCAATATTACTTCATTTTTTCAAAAACTTGATTTCTTTACATCATTATAAATTTCTTTTTTCTTGTTTCTTGTTCTCGATATAATTATTTTCAGCAGAAAAGCTAGAAATATGCTCATCCACAAATGTTTTTTACACTAAAAACTTTTTATCATTAGCCGATAACATGTTTAAAATAAAAAAATATCTTCAGATAATTCGAAAAGCAAACACTTTTCCGTTCCGATTTTGTCAATGGTATAAAAGAGTAAAAACGAATTTTTACCACTTAAAGTAAAAGAACCAAGATTTTCAATAAAACGAAGTGAGAATAAAAATTCTTAACAAAAACTTTTTGTAGGAATTTTGCCAACGAAAAATTATGCTCTCATAACTTTTTTCACATCTTGCTTCGTTTTCGAGAAAAACTTGGTATTTTGATTTTTATAAATTAAAAACAGAATTCCTTCAGGTAAGGCTCCGGCGAAAATGTTGTATTTTATATAATAAAAAGTAGTGTAAAAATTTCAGATACAAAATTATGAGAAACATTCATGGTGTTCGTACCTTTAAGTTGAATTGATCTGAATGCACCCATGTAAAAGTGTTTATACACATTTACATTACCTGTTCTTCTCAACTAGAAATAAAATGTCCGCATTTTTCTTTCTATTTTTATGAATATAACGTCTGTATTTTTTTAACTAGTATGAATATAATATTATACTCTTCTTGAAAAAATGAAGTGAAAAATTATAGAAATAGCAAACATTTTCGTAATTATTCTCTATTGAATTATCTCTCGCTCACCTCCTCCTATTTATATTGCAGTCGAAAAGAGACAAACGAGAGTCGCCCTTGGCAAGTGGTGGTTCTTTGGCCATAGCAAGAGTCGGTTATCTGACTCCCGGAATACTCATTGCACATCCCCTCGAGTAGTGGTACCGTCAGTGAAGAAATTCAAAGGGGAGGAGGTTAAAGATTATAGGGGTGTGACACTGATGCCAACATCATATAAAATATAATGCCACCGAATCAGGCAGGGAAAAGGAATGGGGGTGATGGACAGCAAATATATCGGAATTTTATTATATAATTCGGAAACGAAATTAAGGGGTTAAACCATTGTAGAGCTCGAAAAATAGGCATATTCATGACAAAATGGCGCCCACGCAGAATTTCTCCGTCATACGTAGGAATTTTTCAATATATTGATTTTTCGCGACAATACGCACTTTTAAAAAAAGTTTTAAATTTCATGAAAAAAATTGTTTATAAAAAAAACTATGCAATATAAAAAATCCTACATACGTCACTGGTGAAAGCAATTTTGAATATATTTTTTAAATTTCAGATCAATCGGTGAGGATTTGTTCGAGTTATGTTTCCAGCCAGCTCAAAAAAGTGGTTTCAAGAAAAACGCGTTTAAAGTTTAAATACTCTAAAATCACCATGACATACCTAAGAGGCGTTGTGGCAGAATTGAAAATTTGGTCATTTAGACATTTTGTCCGCCCTGCATCTTCTGGTATATTATTTTTTAAGGCCCTCAAACACCTTTTGGACAAAAAATTCGATTTTTTAAAAATTCTACAGTTGTTTAACCCGTTAAGTATTGGATAATTAATTACACAGGCGATTAATTTTTTAAACATAATATTCCTTTGAGAAATCAATGCGTACAGATTTTCTTAAATAAACATGATTCTAATTTAACCAAATTGAAATTTATACTATTTTGTATAACTTTATTATGTATCGCTAAAGTATTAGGCATAAACAGCAGAAGAAAATTTGGGTCTAGACAAGCTGCGTCCATTAAAAATCGAATATTAAAACTTCACTTACTTTTGATCTAGATTACCAATCTATTTAAAATAACTTCAAATGTACACTTTATACTGTAACAGATACGTCGAAATAAAAATGTCTCTTTAATTTACGAAAATTACGTAGACACCTTAGGGGCATAAAAGTGAAAGGTTCTAGACATACATGCTCAGATATAACGCGAAATCTTGGCCAATTTTTCACCTGAAAGTAATTATTAAGCCGGATGCTAAAACGAGCATATTTTTCAGTTATCGTTGGTTGGTTAATTTTTAAACTAAAAAAATTAAAGATCATCAACACATTCCTTGTAATATGCGTACCCTGTACAGAAAAGTTCGTATACACTTTTAATATCAGTCATATTCTACACGCGATCAGCCTTTGGACGCTTATATCATAAACTCGCGAGTTCTATAATTTAATTTCAGGTAAGGCTACAACTACTCTGTTTTTATCGGTTTCACGGACATAACAAAACTGAATTACGGATGTCCCTTCGAGGTTTCCTAAGCTATTCACGAACATGATATTTATTTGAAAATATTGTTAAATTCATGGAAGACTTATAGAGTTCAATTAATCTTCCTATGGTAGTATAAAGCTCAAGTTAAATGCATGAATGCAGCATACATTGTCAATAATATCTCGTTGTAGAAAAGAGAACTGGAGAGTTCCCGATGCGTGAGGATATTATAAGAAATCAGGTAAATCAAGAAATGGAATGCAGACAGCGATTCTCATGAAGAATTTAATTCACACATTTGGTATCCAATAGATTTTACAATGGGTATACAAATACAATATAAATGGAATTTTTCTGGACTTGAAATTTTTACCAATTGGAAAGAAATTCTTTCGATACTGTGATGATGAATAAAGTTGCCTTAGTTAACTATTGTCAATACAAACTACAATATTATTTATTTTAAATACAGTTTCCATAGCTGTCTTCCAGAATTTCTAACCATTCTTATTCTGAATGCCATTCCAGCCTAAAATATTTTATTGATTTTTTCATTATTTCAAATAATACAGTTTAAGCTTTAAAAACATCTCAGAATTTTCATAGGACTTACATATCTAATATACTGGATACACTATTTAATGCCGAAACTGTGGGTCGAGCTGAATGTGGTCCATTTAGTACCAGACTATCAGAAACTGCCAAATCTTCTAAATGTACCAACTAAAGCATGTTGTGCACTCCGAATGCGCCAACTAAAACATAGCAAGGACTATGCCTTTCTATCTCTCTCTCTCTCTCTCTGAAGCATATTGTGAAAGAAGAGAGATGGATAGAATTTTCAAATAGCTACAAAACGTACCGTTATGTCGTGTATCCAGTGTAGTATGTATAGATATATGAAATTTGGTTGGTAAACCACTGTTAGATTTCACCGAAAGCGGGTTTGCGTCCGTAGAATGATGCCTGATCCTGGTGGAATCCTGCAGTAGTTTAGAAAACCAAATTTCATATACAAAACTCTCTCTGTGGTCCGAAGAATGTCCCAAGATAGAATTTCATAGAAAGTCATCATTTGCATGCGCAAGCATTGGAAGGTTATTCTAATTCAAAATAATATGTTATTTATAAACTGAAAAAGGTTGGGTTAGGTATAATATATTCGCCTGGAATGTTATAAGTATGGCTAGTTATGTATTTCCTGGCTTCTGCTCATAGCTAACGCCGTGACAAATGATTATTTTCTAAATATCAGAAACAAATTAATGTCTATAAAAATATGCTGTGACAGCTAACGTCTCCGAAATGAACAAACATTATAAATTATCTTTGTCACAACCATACAAGTTTAACTAAGCCATGTAAAACGATGTGTAATACTAGTTTGCTCAAAAGAGTAGATCGCCAATTGAGAATTTTAGTCTTGGTTCATAATTGCTTTAAAGAAATATCATCACCTGAGTACTAATATACCAGAACAGTAATATGCACTACTTCGCCGTTTACGAAAAAATCGACTTAGAAGTTTTCGACACAAGCCGATAGAGCTATGCGGAATACACTTTCAATCAGCCGGTAGCTCAGAGAGCATCGAATGGGCCTTATAGCCCAAATGTATATCACAAGCAAATTTATTTTGTATAGATGTTATTAAATGTCTTCATAACTTCGAATTGCTTGAGAATTGTGTTTCAGAGTGAAAGTAGACTGTGTCTAAATTGAACAGAAGTAAATACTATTTTTAATGTGAAACACATTAGAACATTTAAAAGTAGGTTTTTCCGTCAAAAAAGGAATTAAAAAATTATTATTAGCATAATTTTGAAAGATTATTGAAGGGAATTACCTTTATTATTATTTAATTATTCGCGTTGCTTTTCAGAAGGAAAAAAGTTGAAAATTGTGTGACAAAATAATTCTTACGGAAAAGAATTTCGTCAGTGTAAAGCTCAAGTTAAACGCATGAACATAGCATACATTGTCAATAATATCTCATTGTAGAAACTCAGGCTACTCCCTGAGCCGATTGAAAGTGTTTTTTGGCAAACTCTATATGGCCTTAGCCGAATATTTCAAAGTTGATTTCCTCGAGTTCGGCGAAAAAGCGCTTATTACTGCTATGTAAAATTAAAATTGAAGCCTCCCCTTGTTAATGAAATACACATATATGCGACAATACGCAGCTGGTATTCAGTCTGATAATTAGTGACCATTTAAATCAACATGGCCCCGAAGTTTCAGTCTCCTAGATTAATTCAGTTGAGAATTGTATATAGTTACAGTAATTGAGCATATCTCGGAGCTCGTTCAATGTATAGATACATACTACAGGGAACATTAACATACACGTCACATATTCGCCAAAGATTTCAGTCACGTATCTACATTCAGACCATGACATTATATTTCAATGCTCCCATAACACATTTATGAATATGAATAACTGGCTTCGACAATGCAACAAGAATTATTAGGCAAATTTTAAACTACATCATGCGATGAGAATCGAGATAACTGTAAAATTTATAGCAGATACATGTGAGTATGTGCTTCTAGAAAGTGGAAATGTAAATCTTACAGTATTTATTTATTGTACTTGATTATTTCCCTCGTGTATTTAATATAAGTAAACTTGACCTAAATATTCTTAAATATCTATTCTAATTACCTAATAAGTACAGAACTGTATTAGATATAAGGAAATTTATGACAGCCGACTACATTTCCTTCTTATGTTGACCAAGAAACGTGTCATGGAAAGACCTTGTCAAGATCTTGTTTTAAAAAAAATGTTCTACGATGCAATTTTTTTGCTAACAATTTTCCAAGAGCAAAAACTACTATCTACCAAAAACATGTCCAAGTTCGC
>NC_046664.1:144698713-144721547 GCF_010883055.1 Belonocnema kinseyi | reverse complement strand
AAAGAATACTGTATACCTTTATATTGATTAACATCGAGCATAGCCGGTGTGATGCAACTGCTAGACTGTAAGTTTTGATCTTTTTGTAAAAGCAGTCTTAACTACATTCACTGTATCTAAGACTAGACTATCCAGTATTGCTACAGTGAGCTCATTTTTTACGGCTAATTCATCACAGTGAAACTTGGTCCACTCATCCTCTTCAGCTTGTGCTTCCCGCGCAAGTAATTCATCGACTCGATCTCTACGTTTCCTACTCCAACGCATTACCATATTTTCACGCTGAAGTTTTGTCTTAAAACCAAAAAGTGTACTAACTTCTTTGTTGACATATTCGGTTAAATCATTAACGTTATTGGGAGCCTTTATTACTGGTGTCGTTTTTACACTTGGTCGCATCCAACTTGGGCCAGGCTGCTCATGCTCTATACGATAAACTTCTGTAATAGTCTCTTTGCAGAGGTCAAAAAGAAATGCATTATAAATTCTTCTGTCTTTTTTTAGTGCTTCGCTGTCTTTGCTTATGTCCCATATTTCGGGAGGAGCCTCTAAACTCCCGAAATCTTCACCACATTTCTTCACGTTAAATATAAAAGACGTAGCTTTTTCTGTAAAAGCTGTAAGATCGTCTACATTACTGGGAATAACTTCAGGTGGACGCGAAGGAGAACTGTGAGATGCAGCAACCATACCAGCGCCCGGAGGTGTATAGGGAGGCGGCGGTTTATTAGGAATCTCTCGAACATAGTAAGACACTTCTTCAGCCTCTAGGATCTTAATCTGCAATAAAAGAGAAGCCAAACATTTAAAAAATATACGGAACTGAATTGAAAAATAAAGCTCACTTTCGAACTCGATTATTTAAAGAAATATAATGTTCAAATTCAGGAATGTTATTGTTCTACGTTTAATCGTCGTTCATTATTTTCAACTTTTAATAGATTTTTATATTTAAATTCCTCACTACACAATACCGACATTCATTTCAATGTTTAATTCAAAGAGTATAAATCCAACCGGTTCCTTTTGTAAAACAATTACAATTTGTCAATATCCTAAAAGACAATGTGTAATTCCTACATTTTCTGTGTCGTTTAGGGGGATGATATACATGATTTGAGGCTAGTTTACGCAATTAGCCGTAGAAATTCGGACATCGAGTCGTATTACCCCTCGAGCAAACTAGAGCTTCTCGCAGAGGTGCGGTAATGCGAAAGACTGCGCACATTTCTGTTCTCATTACAATCTACCGTAGTAACTGACTGTCAAGGTTTAGTTTTCGTAAACACTTCAAAAACTACTCTAAGTATCCTCAAGTTTCGCGATAAGCTTACACCCTATACGATTATGAATTCAAGACGCGGCAATAAAAACGGGATCAAATGAAGCACACAAATGCGCTTTCCGAGCTTCTATATCCGAAGAAAATGAGCAGGATTCCGAAAAGATCGAAATACTAGCGATAAGGACTAGAAAAGACAAGATTCTATTATACCAGTAAGCAGATGTGAAGTTAAAGAGGTTAATCTAAATTCTTAAGAAATAAGACATAGAAAAGTCAAACGGCGTGACGCGAGATTACTGACTGGAAGGAAGACTACTATAAAGAGGAGATAAGCGCGAAAATATAGAAATTCTATTATAGGTCATTCCTGTATCCATACAAAAATATTTGAAAATACTCTATCACGAATTGGCAAGTCACCTAAGTACAAACAAAGTCCTCGTGAGGAGGCGTCGGTATTATTACTTTCATAACATGCGCGTGTATGTAAGGAGCATATAGCCGTGTGTTTGCGATGTATAATGAACAAAAAGCCTAGGGGACGTCAGTCAGGCAAATTACAAACTATTCCGACAGGAAAATAGCCCTTTACAACGGTTCACCTGGACCGATTGGGTCCCTTTCCAAATAGTAACAGAAGTAACCTTTACGTCGGAAACGACGGTAACAATCAATAGACCTAATGAAGTTGTGGAACAATTCGATGCGCCAAATCGAGATATCAATGATAAGGGAGCGAGTTTCACCTCAGAGAAATTTCGCGATCATTTTAACAAACACGGAATAAAATTAACATTTGATTCAGGCAGGCATCCTTGTGCCAACTAACAGGTAAAGCTGTGAAATGTATCAAGATTCAAGGATAGTCTCCCTTTTGAGCTCTTAATACCTTTTCCTATATTCCTTCGCTTAGTCTTGCAGAACAATGTCAGGCCACGAGTGTGCAACGGAGATTGCTGTCCGAAAATCGTAGTTACAAACAATTTAGGACTTCTCGTTTTGTACAATTGACTCTATCTCCATCGGAACCTTCGGCAGGGCAGGGGCGCGACGAAAACCGTAAGGACGACAAAGATGATAATAAAGCAGTCTTAGCAACGCATTATTTCTGCGGAAATACAATATTTCCGCCTGAGTGGGACACCCAGATAGTATACGTTCCACGTACCAGCGTGTATATGGCACTCTCTGCACCTGTCGCTGGGAACTTCTTGACATAAAATTATGTGAAAGTTTCCATGCATTTTCTTGTCAAGTGGCTATTGGCGCAATTTTCAACCTCTGCTTTCTTCACTTCGGCTTTTAGAAGTGACTTCTCACTTTTGATGTTAAAATTTAGGTCAAGTGTAAGCCTTCTGCTCCATAGCTTCGTAAAAGAACGATCTTTTTCCAATAATCTCGTGTTTCCTGAACATTTTTAGGAGAGATTATCTGTCATTTGCAGCGGTGTAAGCTTTACTTAGAACAATTCAGTTATGAAGACATTGGATAGTAAGAAGACCGCGTTCTCCTTCACGGCGCGAGATATATAATTGCGGAAGGGACCAATTTATATGCTAGCTCTTATGAGTATGCATGATCTGACGTGTGGCTACATCAAGGCCCGTAAGTTTGTCCTTCCTCGATTGAACAACTTCAAACGAGTATAGAAGAACCGGGACGGCAAACATGTTAGTACTAGATACCTTGTTTAACGTCGACAGATTCGAAGACCAAATCATTCGACAAAGATGCTTCTATCTGCTTTGGAGAGACTCCTTCACTGATGTTTGTTTTGAATGCGCCTTTGAGTCACGCCAAGGTATGTATAGGTCCAATGATTGTAAACAAATCTAATAACATAAATATTCAAAACCTCAGAGTCTTTGGGAACGCCAATAATCTTTCCTTTCTTCAGACTTATTTTGGCACATTTGTCCAATCCAAAGTCCATAACAACCTGTCCTGTGTGATATCCAGAAGAATTTAGTAGTGTGATAGATAGAGGCAGAATTGCGATGCAAAAAAGCAGAGAGTTTATGGAATCGCCCTAAAAGACGCGCCTCTGGAAGGCGACGTTTTTATTTGTCACACGATATTTTCCAAATTAGATAGTAAATCTAGTTTTCCAAAGGGGCATCAATCTCTCAATGTATCTCAATATGTGCGGATGAATCGTCAAGCTTTCCAACGGACAGATGATAAGTTTATGAAAGGTTGAATCAAAAGCTTTCCGAAAGTCAGTACAGGCCACTTACAGGACGCGCTGATAGGCGGCTGAGTCCTTGCAGATGCACCAGTGCATTGGTAGGTACTCTCGGCAACCTTATAACCCTCTTTTCGAGCCACGTTATTCGTACATCTCTCTCCAAACAGGCTGAATTCTTCGAACAATCCTGTTGTTTAGGACAGCTGTCAAGATTTTAGACAGTGTGTTCAAAAAAATTCTTAACCTATAATACTCTGGGTTGGACAAGTTCTTTTTCGGTAGGATTATAATGCGTCCTAACACCAGCAACTGCGGATAGGGCGTTTCCAACTTTAAATATAAGGTGAATATGTGGGCCAGATGTTCGTGTGTAGAAGTAACCTTCTTCCATCAGAAGTTTTTGATATCATCTGGTCCTGCAGAGAAAAAGTTGTAAGAACCCCTGTTTTTTTCACATCTTCGGCAGTGGTTGATGGACATTCCTCCTCAGATGTTATAAGGTTGACGCAAGAATTCTCGAATCGGATGCTATTATCAGAATCTTCTTTCAACTCCAGTGTTCCCACGATCTTGTATACCTATCTCCAAAAGTATTCTCCCTGAACCATCCCTCCCAATTCTGTATTCTCTTCCTGGCGTCAGATAATAACCGTATCTGATCAATAATATGCTGCTTGATTGTTAGCAGATTTGACCATTTTAGCCAGATCTTTGGAGTTAAGAGGAACATTCGTGTCAATGTTCCTCCTTGCCCTGAAGTTTCTATCAGCTTTCCGAAAGTGCCTGCTTTAAACGGTTGGTCTTAATGTCGCCAGCTAATCTTCGCCTGTAGCTTGTTCAAATAGCGGTTGGGGAAGCGCGTCGTGTACATATCTAGAGATAATGCTGGCATCGTAGCAGTCTAGCCAGTAATCCTTCAGTTGATTGGTCCACTCAATCGGGGATTTTTTTAAGTCACCCCGAACTCCAGGGTGATTGGCACTGCTTGCCGTCCCATTCTCGGGTGCTCCGCGCGTTTGATATTTTAAAACCGTATCTACAACTATTTGATGGTTCCTTGATGTCATTGCTATTGCCACGAGCAGATGAGGAAAGGATTCGTCCGTCCTTGTAGAGCCCCGCATTCAAGAATCAGGCTGCATACTTAGAGAGGTCGCTTGGTATCGTTTTAGATACCTCGCCCAGATGTGATTCAGTATTCAGCACGGGTGTTACGCCTCCACTTAGGGGTTATTTCCTCAGGACCATCCTTGGAAAATTGTGCGCGACTGTTTATTAATTATTGTCACCATATTTAGTCAAAACTTTTGGTACAGGGGCCCTCTATCCGAAACCCGAGGACCCGTTCGATGGCTTTGTCATAGGCCCTCCGTTTTTATTTAAATCGCTTTTCATGTCAGAAGGTACCCTGAGAAGGATGAGGAAAGTTATCAATACCTCAAAAAGGAGCTGCAACAGCTCTACCCAAAATATTCGGTTTAAGTAATTGTCCTTGTGATCTGTGGTCTCGGAAGTGCGAAGCTATCATTAGTTTATTACCTTAGAGCCATACCAGTGTGCCAAAAGTATGCGAAGGCACTTGCGAGATGGATGCAGGAAACTGTCACCCTTGGATCGCTTCATGTCCTCAAGACACACGAGTGTTTCGTTGGCCTGTCGTTGGGATTTCATCGTGCCCTGTAAGCGCACATCCTACGGTCGTAAAACGTAGACATAAGTGTAATTTAACGCGGTTATACTGGAAGCCGGTGTCATTTTAAGATGGCAGTTGCTTCCAGTGGAACCTGTGATGTCTGTTCAACCCTTCATAAAACGGGATAGAGAGAGATAACATTTTGAGATGCCAGTGTAGCCAGTTATGTTTTAAGTGCCTTAGGACTTTTCTATACATAATTAACTGTTTACATTAATTGGGGTTGACAAATACGAATTATCTATTTCATGGACTTGTTCCCCGCTATAATTAGAAACCTCAAGGGAATTATTCTGAGTATGAAATATAAAGTTCACAATATTATTAATGGCATTATTGCTAGACAGATATAAATCAACTTGGTCTGAACTATTTCTGGTCATAACTGAGAATTCATACTAGCTCTTTGTGATACAAATGCAATTCCCTGTTCTCAGATGTAACATACGATATTTTTTTGAACAAAAGTCTGAGAAAATGATTATGCAATGTTTTACACTTTATTAACAAATTTTCAATCTTGTATCGTGGTTTTCAACCTTATTTGTGTATAATTTTTTGAAAAGAATTTTTAAGAATACTTATATTTTGCATACGCGTTCATTGAGCCGATTCGCAAAATAGATGTTTGTGAAAATGCAGATGCGACACTATTATTTTCACACAATGTGCTGGATTTAAGCACTTTGCACACCATTTAGAGGCATGGAAGTTCTTATATTCGAGGAGGATGTTCCAAAAATAATGGTTGGCCCTCAAGTAAGAAATGCGTCACTTTTTAATGATTTCTATCTATATCTTTAATGCGGAGATAGAAGAAAAGTTTCTAAAACTGAAACTTTAGATCAGTGTTTTTGATTCCCATCAGTTCTATCAGAACTACGAATGACGAAATTACTTCTTCGATACGTCCTGATTGTACAACCAAAAAATTAGTATGGAATAAGGGTTGAGCAAATGCTTCGGAATTTGCAAGTTCTAGTATCTTCATGGGTGAATTATTTTAGTACAACTCGCACAACCGCAAATTAAAAGGATGAACTTTTTAATATGATACGACATTACGAAAGTATACGGAATATAACATTGCATTTTCGATCATCAGCACGCGCGCTGCAAAAGGCAGTTATTATGGTCCAATTTTGAGATATTAGCCGCCTTAAAATGTTGATAATCGTTTTAAAATTCTTTTATTCTTTATGATACGAATGACAAGTTATAGCGAAAATGTCAAAAAAATTAAATACACTATTTTCCGCGTGAATATTCATCTAAAAACAACGTTTTCCACAAGAGTGTGACCACTCGTGATATGAAACTTTTTTATAACGTATATGTTATTATTGAAAATGGAAGATTTCGATAATTCGACGATTATAATATGGATGACAAAAATCTATTCAAGAAATAACGGATCGTTTTCCTCAGAAAGAACTGAAATATTAGTCTTCCTAAATTTCAAATAAAATAATAATTTTATAATTATTTTATCCATAACTTAAGAATACCAACGTTTTAGTTCTTTTTTTAACTATAAACATGACTTTTGTCACAAGATTGGATTTAAAGTCTCCACAGGTACCTTGGATTAAAGCGGATGTATGTAAGTATTTGCATTAACATGGAAAATAAATAAATTTGAATGAAGAGCTTCAGATAAAGATTATTAGTAGCCAGTGAAAATAGTAACTTCCCCATCTTAATATTTTGCAATAAAATAAACTCTTTTCAAGAAAAACGACACTTTATTGTTTTCATAGATTATTTTCATCTATATTATAATAGTCTTAGAGCATGATGAATACTCGTTGCCCCGTTTATATTAAAATCACTGTATATATTATTGTTACTATTTCCTTGTAAAGCTGCTCTATTTAGATCCCATAGCACTTCAATTGAAACCTATTATACAAACGCCACCATCACTGCTGGAGTATCATTTAGGTCTTTCAGCATGAATACATATACCATCAAAAGACTCCACTTCATTAGGTATGGACCTGCGCAAATTTTTTTTTTTACTCTGGTGGCTTTAAAATCACTGTATGAATTTAATCACAAACCAGTGATAAGCCGCAGCTGCATCCGACTTTATGAGCATTACCCGCATTTACCTGAACGTTAGGCCAGGGGGGGGGGGAATGTTGTAAAACACCTCCCGAGTTTAGGCGGGGAGAGGTCATGAGTTTTCACCGGGCGAGATCCAACCGACCAGTCGGTTCGCCGCAGCCAGTTGGCAAGTAGAAATTCAAAAATATGAAAATAATGTCAAACAAGGATTCGGTATAATAGAAATGATAACTGGATAATCTTGCGCCTCAGAGACAAGTACGTTACCTTACAGTTAGTCGTTGCAGGACTCAACTTACTGTTGGAAACAATAGAGAACTCAATTCTAAAATAATATGAAATGAAAAACGAACTGCTAATGAATTGAAACTCATAGATGCTCTATAATCGACTCGAAAAAAACTCCTGAAACATTACAAGAAAACTAATTGGATATATAGCTCGGTCCACTTTTCATTATCGATCCTAGGCACAAATTCGAAATATTTGCAAGTATGAAATGGGAAAAAGGAAGAATAATAGGTGCATAATGAACTCCTCCCCCTTCCTGATGAAACAGAAGATGATATAAGTGATGACGAAAAGTGAGACGTCGATTGCTTATATGCTGATTAGGCTTATTCTGGTGGTTGAATGGTAGATATCGAACGATATTTAGTTGTGTTAATATGTGTTGATAAAACCGTAGATATATCTAATTCATTGATGGAAACAATATGGTAGCGTATTTCCGAATTGAAGTTGCGTGGCAGGAGATATATTACTGATTCAAGCAATTGCTGCCTCATCGCAAAGTTTGTATGCACGGGCTGAGATCATCTTTCGGAAAGAACGAAATATAACTCACAATCAATCTGCTGGAGCTAGTGCCAGCTTATACTCTGGAAACACTTGTAGTTTCGACGCAAACCATTTGTGTCTGACTTGCGGCTAAGAAACAAACGTTTAAAGAATTCTAACAAAGTATCTGTATGCATTTTAGACCCACTGTATATAATTGTCTTTTGGATAAAAGAATTTATATATTTTTTCATAATTCTTTCTACAAATAAAATGAATACAATAAGTACAACAACTTCTACTCATAAACACACAAATATAACTCTCTTTTAGATGAATAAATCAATTTTTTTAAATTGCCAAACTATTATTATAGGGGGAGCGGGTAAATTTTGAGATTATTCTGGAATTCCTTCTGGCTTATTTAAATCACAGATTCTTTCCGAAACACTGCTCCGACGAAGGTCACTGATCAATCTGTCTAGCAATCACCCCAAGCGAATAATCAAACAGCCAGCGAAAAAGTATTTTCCAGGGTCGGTAGTTCACCTGGTAGAGCCGGTACTTTAAAAAATCTAAATGCTTATTTATTTAACTTCTGAGTAATAATTAATAAAATTGCGTCATTTACTTATTATTTAATCATTCTTTTGAATAAACAAGTTTTGGCGAGAAAATTCAAATTTAAGCAAGTTAAATTTTGGTTTGCCATTTTTTTAACTATCAGCCACATAAAATATATGTTATCGACCTCCGGATGCTCTACTAATTAAAAAAAAAATCAGGACAGTACTGATGTTTTTTCGATAAAAAAAAAAACAATTTCAGGATTGTGTTTCCGACCTGAAAAATTAAATTTTAGGCAAAAACATCTAAACCAAATCCCATTTGATAGAACGGTAAGCGGAAAGGTTCAATTAATTTTATAGAATTTTTTGTAAAGTTTAGGGGCAGTTTTATATACTTATTCGGCTACATCTTTTGCAAAATTTGTACACAACAAAATTCGGATCGTTTAATAATGAACTTTACTCCAATAAATTGTATTCAAAAGACTCCTTTAGGATTAAGAAAAACTTCTCGATGTCGCTTGTCGGGATAATTCCCGGAATCCATGGTTTCTTGTCTCTGCTAGTCCAAATGAACCGCTACTTATTTTTCAAAAATTTTGATAGTTTTCATATCTGTTAAATGGTGTAAGTAGTTAAATGGTGTAAGTAGTTGAGCTGTCAATAGCTGGTAGGGAATTATTTCTCAAATAAAAAATAAAAACCTGTTGTACAATTAATTTCTTGAATAATTTTTTAATTTCAAATGGTTTTTTGAGTTCACCTTCTAATAATACACTAAAAAGCAAAATTACGTACCTCAAGCTCTATTTGTAATTGTTCTATCCGTAGTAGCGTTGCATCCAACTCAGCAACTTCCAAACCCGGTTGTGTGAGTGAGGCTGTATCAATAAAAAAAGTTAGTTTAGTACGTGTAGAACAATAAATATTAGATATCTTTGCAATCGAATATGTAGAAAATAGATAGTAAGATGATAGTATATAAGGCTTATTTGTAAGAACACAAATAATTGTTATGTGAAGGGTCTCAAACCCGTAAAATGGGAGAGAGTATTAAGAAAATAAAATGAGCAAGTTATTATTTCACTAATAAAATTAATGATTCTACTCTAATGCACTGTGTAACGCACGACAAAATCTCAGTGTCGCTTATGTTAATCTGCTATCCAACATAAAAATTCATTGTTATGTAAATAACATTAACATAAGGGTCAATATCACGTTATACATTTTTTAACAATTTTTTTCGCAAAATTTGATATTTTGAATGACTGCCTGCACAAAGTCAACAAGAGTGAAGGAGATAGAGAACGATGTTGTCGCTCTCGATTATTCTGATAGCCTCAATTTCGTTTCTTCTGCTTGGATATGCCTGGAGATCTACAGCCAACTTTAATTCAGTTTGCAAAATGAAGTCATCTTTAGATAATATGGGAGAAAAAACAAATTGACCTCAAATATCGCAACAACTTTGGAATTTCGCTCATGATCTACGAACGCCGAATACCGAATTTTCCATACAATTACGTGAAAACTGGTATATACAACTCTTTGGGGATCGAGAGATATACCATGAACAATAAATTGAAAGCACAACACCAACTTTATGCTGCTGGTAAATCTCCCACTCCCGAACTTGGTGTGTAATATGATATTCCTGGATTATATAATTACAAAAACTTGTGAAGAAAAAAAGGATTTCTCCAAAGTGCGAGGCGGGAAACGAACCCGCAAACCGATGGAATGGGTTCAAAACCTATGCTTTAGCCCCCACGATCAGCGTCCCATTCTGATACTATTTTTATTTAGAAACGCATTTAATAATTCTATGTTGGTTTAAAATTACTTGAAATTAGTTATTACTATAGACTATAGATCTGGAATAGGTGAACCAGAGACTATATCGCGAGGAGTAGCTACTCTAGGGAACTGACGGACTCCCAAGCTCCAACACTTATTCTCCCAAGTCATGACGTAATTGCCGTGTCATGGGCTGAATGGCTTGTCTACCTCTACTGAGGGGTGTAAGCCGGGATCACAAAGGCGGTGTCTTAACGAAAACTTTGTGACACCAGGTTGAATCCGTTAGTATGTAGACCTGCCCACTGAAAGCGCTGTTCTAAGGGGAGTATTTCTTATTTCCTTAGCTTTTAGTGGGATCATGAACGGAAAACATAAATGTAACCAAAACAAAAACAATAAAGGGCTCGTTCCGGGACTCTCCTCTAATCCACCGCCAAAAGTTGTCGTTACTTCATTGCGTTCGGGCACCATCGTAGTCGAGGTCGCAGATATATGATCGCCAAGCTGGATAGTAGAAGGGCTACAACGTTTAGGCTTAAAGAAGGACTAAACCTGGAGGCTAAGAGGATGGAGTGTCTGCAATGGTACGGCAGAGCAATCGTACTGATTCCCGCACCCCCGAGAGTCCGATACCCATCCTGGCCTGTCTGAGATTCCAAAACCCGACTTTACAAACCGACTCATAGAAGGTTTATTCCGACAGGCAGTCATCCAGGTCGAAGGGGAGAAGCTGGATTCTGATGGTTGGTTCCCAAATCCTCAATCAAAGCCCTTGCGGCTTTGGGTTACTCACCCTACCTAGGAGTGGGTAGGGTTATCTTCCGGTTGACCATTTAATGGATGAGACGGGAATCCTTATGATGCAGATTAATTTCCACCTTAGCAAAGGCACCTCGGCGGTTTTAGCCAGTCGCATCTCAGCGGTGCAGATAGGGCTTGCCCTAATCCAAGAACCATAGTAACACAGAGAAAGGATCAGTGGCTTGTCAGGGTGTGGCAACATTTATAAGGGGCCGCGTGAAAAAACGCCAAGGACATGCATTGCCGTCAAGGGTATGGATGCGATCTTGGTCCTTGAGCTCTGTCCCAGGGATTAATGGTGGAATAACCACCTAAAACCAGGATTCAACCATACTTCTGTCTCCTTGGTTGCTGAACTCATGCCAGTTAATTTTGGGCCTTGAACATCTGGCCCACTCAGCCTTGCACGACGCCGCCGTCTTCTACCGGTCTCTGTGCGCCACATGGCATTGACGCGTGATGTCACAATACCCACGCCATTGACAACAATTCCATAGTAAGAAGAGTGAGATTCTACAACGTTGAAAGATGAATACGAACTCCTAATGCAACCTGAAATAAGAACCGATGACCAGCTATGGACCCCAGTTAAGCCTCATATTACGTGGCCATGTAAGATCACGATCCCGACTGCTTACAATATTAAGTTTTATTGATTATAAAATTATATACATTGATGTTTAAATTTTAGAAAAACAAGGTTAATTTAATTTAGCGCGGCATGGGTCACGAGGAAAAGCACGTGTTTACTCGTTCGCCTTTAGCAAGTAACTAGTTGAAAAAACAAGTCACGCATTCGCAGTCGTATGACTGCGTTTAGGCTAATTGACTGATGAAAGAAAATAAAGGGAAATTAAAATGGGTAATCTGAACCTCCTGTGGGCAATATCACGCTTGATATGAGAAATACAAAAAAAGAAATTAAAGAGTTCTTAGTAGTAGTTCTTTGATGCGTGCTAAACTCCATTTGGCTAGTGGCACTTTTTCTTCTTTTAAAAGGACGATGCCTCCCACTTTGCCCTTAAACATCTGGCCCACTCAGCTTTGCAGGACGCCGCCATCTTCTATCGGCATCTGTGCACCATGTCACTGAGGCGTAACGTCACAATACCCACGCCATTGACAACAATTCCATGGTAAGAAGAGTGAGATTCTACCACGTTAAAAGATGAATATGAACCCCTAAAGCAGCCTGAAATAAGGACCGATGACCAGCTATGGCATCCCGTTAAGCTTCATATTACGTGGCTATGTAAGATCATGATCTCGAATGTTTACAATATTAAGTTTTATTAATTATAAAACTATATACGTTGATGGTTAACTTTTAGAAAAACAAGGGTAATTCAATTTATCGCGGCATGGGTCACGAGGAAAAGCACGTGTTTACTCGTTCGACTTTAGCAAGTAAATAGTTGGAAAAACAAGTCACGCAATTGCAGTCATATGACTGAGTTTAGGCTAATTGACTGATGAAAGAAAATGAAGGAAAATTAAAATGGGATATCTGAACATCCTGCGGGCAATATCACGCTTGATATGAGAAATACGAAAAAAGAAATTAAAGCGTTCTTAGTAGTAGTTCTTCGTTACGTGCAAAACTATATTTAGCTAGTGTCACCTTTTCTTCCTTTAAAAGGACGATGCCTTCCACTTTGACCTCATTAGTCTCCAGTAACCATTTCGAGCGTTGTTGAAGATGATAGAGCTATTTACGAAATATTTGGCTCCGCTAATCCAAAACCTTCTCAATAGTTGGCTCTAAGTCAACTGTTGTTCTGTCGCTATATTGGACCTGCCATCTTGAATTAGTAAAAACTGACAACGAATTCGTAATCAGCGACCCATAAAAACCCTCTATACCAACTTTCATGAAAATTGAACATTTTTGGACGTTTTTGTCCACTATATTGGATCCAACATCTTGAATTTGTTAAATCTGGTAACGGATTTATTACCAGCGACCAAAAAAACCCTGTATACCGATTTTGATAAACATTCATCAAAAAATGGTTTTATTGAAAAACATCAAAGTAGGAAAAAAATTGTCGGCTTCAAGCCGCCATATTGGATACTGCCATCCTGAGTTTCAAAAAACCTATACATGGATTTTCAGGATTAGGTTCCATGGACGCAAAAAATTCACAAATTATAAAAATACAACAACGGTTTCGAGGTGAAAATTTACAATGAAAAATTGTTATCATTCGAAATTTCGCATTTTTTGTTAAATAAAAAAATATAACATTGTTAAGATCAAATTTTTTTTAATATTCTGACTGGACCAATCGCAAGTTCAGACAATTTTACATCGAATATGACTCGTTTTAATTTTTTGACCGTCGGATTCATATTTAAAATGGCGGTTGAAAAAGGCTTAAAAAATCGCTCGTTTGGGCCTTGGGTAAAATCGTGAAAAGTGAGATATGAAGTGAGAGCCCTGACAAATGGAACAAGAATTAGAAGGTTTTTTTTGCCTCTCAGAAGAAGTTAAAATTAACCGTTAAATTCTGTTTTCTTAGAGTTTTGGAAAGAATGGTTGGTCGATTTTTTTTCAGATAACGAAGCGGATGAGCAGTCGTATGGAAGAGCAGTTTATAAATCTTTAACGTGACTTTCAAGACAAGTTTATAACTCCCTAAACGTAGGAAAGTCTTCTTGGTCTTTTAAGGACGTTTCCCAGTCCTCACGAGTTTGAGGATCGAAATTGTGAACAAGCAAATAAACAAACCAATCGTCCCATTGATCTACGGGTCTACTCATATTTGAAACCGCACGAATGGATTCATTCGTGGCGTTCAGAAGACGTAAGGTTTCGTCTACTGATTTTGGCAGGCTCAAGAACAAGACAACAGCTTAAGCATATAAGCCGCAGGAAGAACTCGTTTATTGCCATCGAAAGGTTTCTCTTTCAAGTTGATCAACACTGAATTTTGGAAGAGGGAGAGAGGGTAAATGCTTAAAGGAGATTTCTGAGCAATGTGCTACAGGAGATATTTTTTATTACCTGGTATTTCTCCGGAATTGCGCCGATATTTTTTAGTATTATGGTGAATTGAGCTTTTATTGCAATGTAGTCAGCTTCTACCTCCTCTAATTTATAATCAACAATATGAGAATCCTCAGAGTTTTTCAGATCCCACACTATTGCAAAATACTTCGCGTAAAAGTCCGATCAGTATTTTTCCATTGTAGCCAGTCTAATTTCCATATATGTCATGTTCACGTCAAGGTGTCTATCGACTTTACGTTTTTCAAGAGGAAAGGCATTCAAAATACACTCAGATATGCACTATATATAGAACCCCGTACAACAAATCGATATTAGCCTAGTCGAAACAAAACAGGTGGTGACTACACACAGAAAGGAAATCGTTTGATTATATGATTCTTCAAGTTCACAGTCAGATGCTTGTTTTTCACTTTAAGGAATTAATGAAGAAGCTATCTATCTCGACTCAAAAATACTCTACTATTCTCCATGAGTGAGATAGCATTTTGCGATTCATTTTTCATAACTTTATTAAATCCGGCTCGTAGGACCAGTTTTGTTTATAATATTAAGTTTTCTTGATAAGAAAACAAGGTAAAGATTTATTTTAGGTGCACAATCGCAGTCGGACGACTGAGCTTAGACTAATTGACTGATAGAATAAAACGAAGGAAAATTAAAACGTACAATCTGTACCATGGAATACAGCCGTTGCGGATGAACTCCTACCGAGTAATTGAAGATACATAACAATGTTAAAACTCGGTAAACTCATGACCCTTGTTAACTTCCAGATGCAACATTTAGAAATATTATTTACAGAATAACTATTACATAGACTAATAAAATTCTGCTGTCGACTCGCCGATGCACCTGGATGCTCGAATTAAATGTCATTGGGTACATGTTGACAAGGTGTAGTAACTTACCGCCTAACCAAGATGCAGGTCTAGGCTGTGTAATATTTTTTATTGTAATTTTGACTACAAACCTATATTTTTGTATAATATATGTTTTTGTATAATATCTACCATGAGAAGCGCCACACCTACAGCACATCCCAATCTCTGTCCATTTTAGTTTACCAATATTGTTTTCAAACAACTAAAGTGTAAAATAATTTGCGTCGAAGCTGGGACACGAGACGGAAAAGAACTGACAGGTGGTAACCATTGGTCAAATGTCAGCAAAGTCAGTCGTCGTTAACCATCGTAACAGAAGGGCGGTCAAAACTAACACGGCGCAGCAATGCCGTGCAACTACAAAAGGCAGCACCAATCAGGCACCATCACGACCAGCGTAGAAAATTCAACAATGTGTCATTAGATAAGTTTCTTAAAATAAAAACTAACATTAGTAAGTTTTACAGGTGTAGTTAAATGCTGGATTGCGAAAGACGGTACTCTCTCTCTCACTCGTATGATCACACCCCTGCGTTATGTCTCATTTTGGTTAAGAATGTGAAAATCCGGGTGACTTGTCAAATTTTGGGGCATTACCGGGGCCAGCGAGGATTGGATAGGGACAACTTTATCTGGCGCCTGTAAAATAAATGATAGAGATTCGAGGGTAGCGGCACCTGTTGACCGCCAAGCCAGTCGGTTACGGGAAAAGGACGGGATGGCGCTAGGAGTCGAGGAGGGTTGTCTGGCCCTCTACTGGGAGTGTAGAACGGCCAACGGAGCTGCACCGGGTGAGAGATCCTTAAGGTAACTCGGTTCACCGCGCCCGGCGAACTGCCGTTCCTGCGTCGCGCGGCCAGCTATATTACCCTGCCTGTGTGTCGCAACGGTGCACTGGCTGGCGGTGAGTGGAAGAGAGCGCGTAACGTTAGCCCGGTGTTCACATGCAAATGCGCATTATGTGACGATGCATTACATGTTGAATGTTGGAACTGCCGACAGAAGGGGCACTTCCAAATTGTATGTCCGAAAACCCAGAGGCGCAATTATTGTCGCCGGTGTGGCAAAGAGGAAGTGACCGAGAAAGAATGCAAACTTTCCGAGAACTGTTCGAGAAATCGAAAAAGGAAGAAGGCATAAGGGTTAACCCTTCTTCCTCCAGTCTCCAATTGGCCCCTCAGGACGACCGACACGTACCGCAAGAGAACAGGCTTGTGTTAGTGCATCCAGCAGTAGTGGGGATAGCCCAGAATACCAACCTCACTCCCGTAGAGGCTCCTGAAGCAAGAACGAGGGTAAGAGAAAAACCGAACCGCACTCAAGAGAATCAGGTAATTCTGGCCCTACTCAAGTCGAATGAACCTTTAACAGCATCATCAGGTGAAGGCCCTTCGTTACCGCTACAATTAGAAGTTAAGGAGCCTCCTAGGTAAGACAGATGGCTTACCTTGCGAGTCTTAACGACTGCTCGAAATGGTAACACCTCTAAAGTCCTTGCTCTAATCGATATCGATGCATCCCGAACAGTCATAGGAGATATTGGCTTGGTCATTGCAGATAAATATCAAGCGACACTGCATACGGCATTTAATCAGGCAGTCATGACTGCAGGCGGTACGGTCAGTCAAGTTTAAGCCACGTGTCAGCTCGCAATCAAATTGATCGTGTTTTGCGAATGATGAAGATCCATATTGTCCCGATCATGAGTGATCAAGTATTCTTGGGCATGGACTTCATCAACACATTCATAATCCTACACGATGGGAGTAAACGAACTTGGTATATGTCGGACTACCCGGAATTAGTCGACCATTATACTGAGGAGGGTACCGAACTGGAAGTGGAGAGGAGGGATGAAAATCCGGCAACATTAGACCAGTGTTGTGGCCTCCGCGAAATTACAGCTAAGCTATCTCGGATTCGTCGTAAATCAGCATGGTTTGCAGGTCGATCCGGACAAAGTCGAGCCCTTTTTCTCATACCCAGCCCCAAGAACAATAAAGCAGCTGAGACGGTTCTTGGGAATGGCGTCATGGTACCCTCGTTTTATACCCGACTTTGCGACTAAAGCGAAACCACTGTACAAACTGCTTAGAACGAACGTCCCATGGACTTAAGGACCGACTCGAAACAGCAACGATTTTCACTTACCCTGGTTGATCCAGACCGACGCGAGCGACTTTGATCTGGGAGTAGTCCTCACGCAGATGCAAGACAGCGTTTGGAGGGTAATAGCCTTCGCGAGTAGGACGATGTCAGACGTTGATAGAAAGTAATCGTTCAGGGAAAAGGAGGGTTTAGCCGTGATCTAGTCGGTTAGGAAATTCCGGCACTATACAGAGGGGTTTCACTTCACAGTGATCACCGACCACAGTTCGTTGCGATCCTTAAAGAATCTTCATAATCCAACAGGCCGATTGGCGCGATGGACACTTGAACTCCTCGAATACGATTTTGAGGTCATAAACCGGAAAGGAGCACTGCACCCCGTGCCAGACGCCCTTTCTCAGATATACGAAGATATACGAAGTTAGACAGAAGTCAAGAAGTCTTCGACGAGGTGCACAATCACCCCCAAACCGCACATCTGGGAATGGTCAAGACATACCGAAGAGCCTCGGTTCAGTATTACTGGCCAGGCATGCACCGTGACATTGCCCTGTGGGTAAGATCTACGACACCTGTCAGCGAATCAAGGCTGATCTAAGGTCTGCAGCGAGTCTAATAGGCCACAGTGTGATCCAGCAGCCTTGAACGGTAGTGGCCAAGACAATTATCAAGGCTTTTGAGGATAATATATTGAACCGATGGATTGCACCGGAGATTCGTTTGTCGGACAACGGAACATAATACGTCAACCATGCGTTTCAGGGTCGACCGAGACATACAGAATCCGACACTCGTTTACTCCGGTGTACCATCCGCAGGCGGACCCGGTGGAGTAAGTCCATCGAGTCCTCAAAATAATGGTCTCGGCGTATGTAGCAAAAAACCATCGGCAGTGGGAAGTGTACCTCGAAGATTTCAGGTTCGCCTACACTACGGCCGTGCGTAGCACTACAGGGATTAGCCCGGCTTAATTAAATCTAGATAGGGAACCAAAGCCGTACAATAGCCTGCGCCGAAGGGTCGAGGAACCAACTGAATTGCCCCCACCAGACCACGAAGAATGGAGGCAAAGAATGGTTAAACTGAAGGAACTTCTAATATTAAATTTAGTAAGTTTTACTATGAGCAGTGGAATATTGGATTGCGAAAGATGATAGTCTCTTTCTCTCACTCGTATGATCCCACCTGTGCGACCTGACTCATTTAGGTTAAAATTGTGAAATTCAGGGTGACTTGCCAAATTATGGGACATTACTGTGGCCAGCGAGGCTCCGGCGATTCTTCTAGAACCAAACTGGAGGGCCTATGACAAAACCAGCGAACGCGTCCTCGGGTTGCTGATAGAGGGTGCCTGTACCAAGAGTTTCTGCCAAATAGGGTAAAAAAAATTAATAGGCAGTTGCGGACAATGGTCCATTGGTGATCCTGGAGTAATTAACCCCCAAGTAAAGGTGTGAAAATAGTGCCGAAAGCTAAATGGCTCTTGGGTGAGGTAACTCGAACGCAGACTTTTGGATACTGGGCGACCTTTCAGAATGTACAGCCTTATGCTGCCATGCGAGGCTTTACAAGGTTGAACGAACTCCTTTCCCTAGTTTCGCATGGGAATAATAACGGTTACACCTAACATGGTTATAGTTTACTCTAGAGCTGGGAGAGCCCATGAAGAGTCAACGCAATGGATCGGCGGAATTTCGGGGCTTTTAGGTGAACGGCGGGACTCAATCACGACTTGCTAGAGTACTAAGATGCGAGTGTGGCCCCTGAACAAGAGGGTTACATAGCACGACTGCATGCTCTGTGGTGCGATAAACATCCAGACATATCGCACTTTCGCATAAATGTCCGATCTACTTATCAATGGATGATTACAGTGCAAGGCCGTAATTTAACATTTGATTTCAGTACTGAACCTTCGACTCGACCTCCATGGTGATACATAGATAAACGTTTATTTTTCGGCATGTTGGCCTTAAAAAATTGAATTGCTTACACTTTCATTTTTTTGCAGAATTTTCTTAGAACTACCTCTTAAAAACTAACTAACCGCTCTTATAGTCTAGCCTTCCTCGCTTCACCTCGCCTTGCACGCATATCCCTACTTTATTGCTTTCCCTCGCATTGCCAAGTTTTTTCTCCGCGGCTGCTACCTAATACTTATCTACTATTTACAATATTTACAATTTTCTTACACCCAATTCCTCTCCTATTTACAATCCTTCATTCCACATTCCGCTTCCTCATACCTTCTCTTCTTCTCCATCTTACTAATCACCCTCTTCATCCATGCTACTGCCCTTTTGTCCCCACTTTCATGCTCCTCCAACCAGTGCTCCACTTTTGCATTCCCCTTCCAGCACAATTCATACATCCTTCACTTCTTTTCTTTAATTTTTCACGCAAATATTGCGCTCAGTACCTTGGCATAATAGACTCATAAATCCCCTTAAACCTTGGCTTACTTATTCTCGCCTTCCCCTCTGTCTTCTCTCTCTCTCTCTCCATGCCATTCTTGTTAACCATCTCATAAGCCTTCCTACCTTCCTCGTGCATCCTTCTCACTTCATCCATCTACAATCCATTCAACCAGCTTACTTCCCCCTCTTCCAAAAATTTATCCTCATATTTACATGCACAACTCCCCGTTATAATCCCTAAAATCGTTCTTCCTGTCTCTTTCCTGACAATATAGTTAGGCGTATTTCTTGCCAA
Organism: Belonocnema kinseyi; assembly: GCF_010883055.1. Taxonomy (NCBI): domain Eukaryota; kingdom Metazoa; phylum Arthropoda; class Insecta; order Hymenoptera; family Cynipidae; genus Belonocnema; species Belonocnema kinseyi. The sequence goes on along the minus strand of NC_046664.1, from coordinate 144,701,643 downwards.
TCCCAGGGTTCACTTTACATACCTCTCCTGTATCATATTTACGTCCTTACTTACCTTCTACCCCTACCACCCTAATTTCTCCTACCATCCCGAGATTCCCTCCGATCCTCTCACTCTATCTTTCGTCTCTTCATATACCTCCCTTACCCTCTCGATCAGGCCTTTCTGCACTCCCCCCTATACACCCCTCTCGTAAGTTTTTAATTTTCTTTCAGTTTTTACAAGTTTTACATTTTTTTAAATTTATTATACGACTTTTCAGAAATTAATATCGCGTAAGTACCTGTATCAATTTCTATTTTCATAATAATTCCATTTACTTTTACATTTTCAAACATCGGCTTACCTTCTAAATTTTTTTCATTCGTAGCCCGCTTACCTACAAATTCCTTTTTATGTTCATTTAAATGAAGAAAGTCACTTTTATTTTCACCAGCTTCATCCCATGATGACTCTGCTTGGTCAGCTGTTTTGCCATTGCCTTCTGATTCATCATCGTTATGCATGAGCTGTACTCGTCGCTGGTCCTTACTTTTATTTGGTCCTTGTGTTCTGTATACTTGCTTTAAATGTTCCTTTATATTGCAATTATTGCACATATAATCCCTAAATCAACACTCTACTTGTGTGATTTAGTTTTCCACAATAATAACATGTTATTTTACGTGAGAAGTTTGTTCTATTACCAGCTACTGTCAGCTGACGTATATTTTCCTCTGTACGCCTTCCCGTACTTTTATTTTCCCAATGGTGCTGCGTAGACCTTAAGGCAAATACTTCTCTTTTTGTCTCTTTATTTTTCATTATTTTTCTCGTACCTGATGCATTCATTTCAGCTGATTCTTGTGCTGTTTCTTATTTTAGGGCATCTTCGAAAGTTAGTTTTTCTTTTTTAAGGGCATGTGATACTTAGAAAATTGTCGATTTTACCAGTTTTAGGTTCCCCCGGCTTTTTTCTAGAATAATAAATATTTTGTCTTAAAAATTTGGGATATGATAGCGATTATGCTAACGGACGTCCCCACACACTTTTTTTATAGGTTAATTCAAAAAACTTTTAATTTAGCAAAATGTGATTAATTTGCATAGCACTTAGGAAATTGTATCGATTTTTTCAGTGTTAGATTCCCCGGGCTTTTTTCCTAGGATAAGAAATATTTTGCCTTCAAAATCTGGGAAATGATAGTGAACATGCTAACAGATGTCCCCGCACACTTTTTTTGTGTTTTTTGTCAACATTTTTTTGATATTGCTAACAACGTGCGTGTATATTTCGAGGTTTTGTGTGTTACAATTCACCCGAGCGTTACTTCCAAACTATACAATATTTTTGGCCGAAAACTTTGGACTTACAAATAAACATAGTAACTTATCTCCCGGAACTAACCTTCTTTGCAGCCAATCAAAAATTTTATTTCATAAATAATTTCCAGATTATCGGAAAGGCAGAGATGAAAAACGACGTAACCTCAAAATAATGCATATGCATACAATTTTTATTTAGCACAATAAATTTTTTGTTATTATCCCTCAAAAAAGAGTCTAGGGACGTCCGTTATGATATTTTATAGCATCTCCGAATTCATTTTTTTAATTTTTTCATTTTCGTGGAAAAAGCCGGGAAAACTGTAAGTATCACATGCCCTTATACAGGGCTACTATTGTGTCGTGATTTTTTAACCTAACCACGAACTGATCCCTTAATGCATTACTTGGATTCGTTTTAAAATCATATTTAAGTGATAATTCTTTTAGCTTTACTGCGAAGTCAGCCACAGCTTCTGATGGCTCTTGTCTTGCCATATTAAAATTACAGCTCTCCATCACTTCCTATGGATTTGGGTTGGGATATTCATTCATAACTTTAGCAATATGTTCTGAAGATTTATCCTTTATTTTTGCTCGGGACAAAAACGTTGTTTAATTAACTTAAATGTATCTGTATCCACTTGCGTCAATAAATATGATTTTTGTTTTTCTGCTTTAACATCTTTTGCTGCAAAATACATTTCTATTTGCTCGATGAATGTTTCCCAATCATGCTTTTGCAGCGAAAAATAAACTCTTCGTTCTCCCATTTCATTGTCTTCTTCTTACTCTTCACTGTCGATGACCTCTGCACTGTCCACGTCTTCAGCGTTGTGAAATATTTCTACCTCTGTAGATTTTTCGAGTTTATTGGCCTCTGCTTGACTTTGCTCGTTCGAATTAGCTTGGCTTACACTTTCCGTTGACGTGGCTTCTGGTGTCACTTTACCTTTTCTTTTCCTAATCTTTTTGCTAGCACTTGAAATTGATTGAATCGAATGTTTTCTATGACGTGCTTTACTACTTTCCGTAAATAGTACAAATCTGCGAGATCTCAAACATCTGAACATTTGTACTTAAGCAAAGTCTGAATTAATTCACTCTTCTCTGTTTTTTCTGATTTTTTTTTTATAAATTTCAGAATTTTTACATATCTTTCTCAGTTCATCTACGCTGGAGTAATCATAGACAGTCTCTAAATGTTTCTTGTTGAACTTGAATTCAAATAAATTCTATAAGTTCCTTTTTTGAAAAACTATGTACCCACGTCGGAGATTTATCTAACACGAGTCTATTCCAATGTTACGAGGGTAGTTCAACAAGTCCTTAGAATGACCAACAGATTGCGCGCGAATCGTTCCAAATCATCTGTTTTCAGTCAGCACCACTCCCGACTAGATATATGGTGCAGTCACAGTCCACATCTTCTGAGTTTACGTGTTTTTATAACCAATTGAAAAAAAATAGTTCGTTAAGAAAAATGAAAAAAAACGAGTTCAGAGTGGTAATCAAACATTTTAATTTAAAGGGTTTAACTCCATATGAGATAAAAAATGAATTGGACTCAGTTCATGGCACATCTGCCCCTGCTTTAGCAACGGTTTATAACTGGGTAAATGAAT
>NC_046664.1:144671872-144698613 GCF_010883055.1 Belonocnema kinseyi | reverse complement strand
GCTCCAAGGAGATTATGTTGAAAAATAAAAAAAAATTTACCCAAAAAAAATTGTTTTTATACTTCATTCTAAGGACTTATTGAACTACCCTCGTACATTAATGCAATTTATTTCACTCAATTTCTTATTAATGTATCACTTTTTATACTTTGAGTTGCGTACAGTTTAACCACATATGCGCCTTCCTGCAGATACCCGACGATACTGTTTAAAACACTTCCATATGATTTTCCACGTCTTCACCTTCCTGCAGTTTTGCGTTTTTTTAGTTAAACACTTATTTTACATTTAATTGCACTTTACTTCTCCAATCATTCTCGTTCCCATTGTAATATATCGGGAGAGATGGTTTTTGTAATAAATGACAATTCTTAATTAAATTTATATTTAGTTTAGTCAACCATGAAATAGGAGATACAACGTGTACGGATTATGTGCAACTGACTTATGTGCCGTGTTGGCGAGCCTGCCGAGGCCCCCTACGCGAAAATGCTCACGCGGCCTATCTGCCTATCCCCTTTTTTATATACTGGTACTATCAACCTCTCCGTCCACCCTCTTGGGAATCTTTCTTCACTCCATACTGCTTTCACTAACCCCTTCAGCCTCTCCCTCACTTCTTGTGTGCCAAACAACCACGGTTCGTTCTCTACCCTGTCCAACGCTGCTGCCTCAGGCCTTTTCAATTTTCTTAAGTGCTTCTCGATCTCCTCGCCATTCAGCTCCTGTCCATTTACCTCCCTCGCTCTTCTAATCCCCACACCTCCCTTCCGTGTACCTGACCCCTGAAATGAATCTTTAAAAAATGCCTTCCATTCCTCACTCCCTATCTTCTTACTTACCCCCATCCTACGTTTCCTAAACCATTTAATTACCTTTCACACGTCCCTTTCTGTCTTAACACTTCTCAACTTTTCATCCAGATCTTCTTCCTTTCTTCTTACGCATCAACTTAAACTCCTTTTTTATTTCTACGTACTCCTCTTTTTTCGCAGTTCCTTCTTTCCACTTCCTGTACTTCTTTTTCAAATTTTTTTCATCTTTTTACATTCCCTATCCCACCACGGCTTCCCCATTTCTTTCTTTCTCGTTCTAAATACCTTCTTTCGCACAAACACCCAACGATCCTTCCTCTCCACCATTTCTTCCGGCACCCTTCCCTTTTATTCATAATTCCCTGTAAAGGTCCCCGTTCCCCCGAATTCTCGCATTAAAGCCACCCCCCTCCCGTACAACCATACCCTCCTTTCTCTGTCATAGTTAGTCTTCCATCCTTTATTTAATCCTTTCCATCCCATCCTTATTAAAAACAGACACAAACTTACACGTTACCTCTCCTCTCTTCACTGTCCTCATCTGCATGCCCTCCCCCTCACCCTATCCATGATCTACTAACTCTATTCCATCCCTAACCGCTGTTATAATTCCCCCACTAGCCCTTCCTTTCCTATTTACTCAGAGCACCTCCTGGAGCCATGAAACAAATTCCCCTGTACTTCCTTTAACATCTCCTTCTCCTCGTCCAATACCCACATTTTCTCATCTACTTTTATTTTCCGACACCCTACCTTCGTCACCCTCCCTTCAATCCTCTCCCTCCTAGCCCTGCCCTTCAGCTTTCTCTGCACATCCCTTTCCTTCCTCGTAAGATCTTGATCGATGAAAACCTTATCTTTTATCCTATTTTTGTTTCGCATTACCCCCGACTTTTCTTCCAACCTAACCTCACTTTCCCTATTCAGCCAAATCCGACCCCACAAAAGCTCCTTAAAATCTTTTCACCGCCTGTCACCGCACACGTTGTCTCTACGAAACAGAATTTATGCGACACCGTAATACAGTACCCTCCAATTGAACTTCTGTCTGCTACACCGCCAGGTATCAGGTCGTACCCCGAAAAGGCCTTGAGTCAAAACTCGAAAATAATAAACAAACTATGCAAAATATGCGCTGAATCACCAACTTTTATTCCAAACAATAATAAATAATCGTCACTATATTTGTGGAATACTTTATAAATTCCATTACCTTCATTCATAAGAGAAAAGAATTAGTATACTAAAAAATTTTTCCTATCTTTTTCAATTTTCAGTTTATCACTCAACTTTGAAGTTTTACAGATGATAAAAAAGAATTTGTATTAAAAATAGGGGTCATTAATTTGTTAAGATATGTAAATTTAAGGGAGCAGACTATATTATAAAAAAATATTTATTTCTTAGTGAGTTACCTCATTTAAATGTGTAAGCATGGCCTTTGCAGAAGATTATAATTTTTTAAAATAATTTAATATATTCTGCCGCCATTTTTTATTAAAATTTTTAATCTGAGGAACTACAAAATATAATTTTCTCCCAAATTTAAATTATTTAAATGTCTTCTCCCACCAAGAACCCCAATGGGTACTCCTGTCACCTAAGTCTACAAAAACGAGGACCCCTTTCTTTAAAAAATCTCGCGGCCCCCAATGGGTACCCCGTTACCCAGGTCATCAAAGAATTCGATCCTGTCGACGTTCAGCCTACCTGCAAGTGTCGATTATGACTTGTGAGCCCCTATGGATACCCCCAAGCTATACAGACCGCCCAAAGTTTCTTCCATATCAACAACTTTGATCTAGAATAAGTACCCCTGCTACTCAGATCGCCCCAAGAGTCATCCATACAAATTAATTGCGATCCTAAATTTCTAACATTGCTACCCAGATCGTTACAAGAGTCATTGATACAAACGACTTGTAAGCCAAGAGAGATTTGTCAAACATGTCATATTAAAGTCCCTCCGACTTTGAAACTATGTTGGGGTGGCCCCCAAAAAGGTCATCGATCACCCAAGGCCCTCCGGCATAAGAATGCCATCGAGTCCCTTTAGCAACACACCACGTAAGCGCGGTTTTAATTACACCGGCACACAAAAAAATGTGGTCTGTCCGACAGACTACACTAGCATATCTATATGTTTTTGGGGTCTCTGAGTTCGAATCCGGTGTCCAAATAACCAAGTTCGCTCGTATTTTTCTAAAAAACGAAAAAATAGATGTAAAATCGACAAAAGCAACGATTTTTCAGGTATATTTTTGAAAAAAAATATATTTTCTCGCCCGGTAGACTTAACCAATATATTTATATGTCTTTTGGGTCACTGAATTCGAATATGAGGCCCCAATAACCAATTTGGCTCATAATTTTTCGAAAATCGCAAAAATAAACGTAAAATCGGCGAATACAGCGATTTTTCTTGTATACTTTTGCAACAAACAAATTTTTCATGCCCGGTGGTCTAAATCAGCATATCCTTATGTTTTTAGGGCTGTTAAATCAGAATCCGGTGTCAAAATAACCCAGTTGGCTCATATTTGATCGAAAAATGCAAAAATAGAGCTAAAATCGACGAAAACAGCGGTTTTTCGTGCATATTTTTACAAAAAAATATATCTTTATTCCCCGTGGACTTATCCAGCATATTCTAATGTTTTTGGGGTCACTGATTCTGAATCCGGAGTTCAAATAACCCAGTTGGCTCATATTTTATCGAAAAACGCAAAATTAGACATAAGATCGACGAAAACCTTTAAATCTTAACCTTCCTTAACTGGGATTGTCGTTCACTGTAGATTCCCTTTGCGTCTCACGTTTTGGCGTTTTTAATTTGCATAAGTCACCTTGCATGGCAATAGTAGGATTATTTATAAGTAAGTTTTATTTACTTTAAGCGTTACCCAGGAACAACGACGTGGACGTAGTAAATTCTGTTCCCTTTGGGGTGCTTTATTACCGTGAATCCCCTTGCCTTGCACGCTTGTAGGGTTCTTTTATTTTTATTTATATCGCTTGAATCGAACCCTTTCGTCCTCAAAAGACCTACCTAGTGGAAACGTTCGCCTTGCTCTCGACTAAAGTCTCCGAGGTTGTCTGGAAACTTATTTATATGAGAATGAAGAAAATGTAGCTTTAAATTCATAAGGCAGCCTAGCTTACCAAAGTTTGTTACCATTTCTAAAACCACATTTTGATAGTCTGGACTTTTCTTATTACCTAAAAAGTTTTTTACAACATTTTTAAAACTAAGCCAGGCATCTTTTTCAGTGCGAGACATTTTTGTAATGAATTCTGGATCCTGCAACATTTTTCTTATCTGCGGTCCATCGAAGATCATCTCTTTTAATTTTGCTTCTGAAAGTTGTGGAAATTGATCTTTCAAAAACACATAGCAATCGCCATCCTTGTCAACCGCATCGAAAAACTGTTTCATAAGACCCAGCTTTATATGAAGGGGTGTAATCAAAACTTCTTTTGGGGCAACTAGAGGATTTTCAATTATATTTTTTGTCCTTGCTCAAATGATGTTCGCGATAAATTTTTCAGACGTAACTAGCTTAGGAACTTTATTCTTTTCATTGTCTGGTATGTACACTTCTCTATTAACACCGCTGCTTTCATCATTATCCACGTTATTACCATAATCAGTACTTTTATTTTTTTTGCAAAAATATACACGAAAAATCGCTATTTCCGTCGACTTTGCATCTATTTTTGCGTTTTTCGATAAAATATCAACCAACTAGGTTATTTTGACCCCGGTTTCAGATTCAGCTACCCCAAAAACATAAGGATATGCTGATTTAGAGAACCGGGCATGCAAATTTTTGTTGTTGCAAAAGTATACAAGAAAAATCGCTGTATTCGCCGATTTTACATCTATTTTTGCGATTTTCAAAAAAGTATTAGCCAAATTGGTTATTTGAGCCTCAGATTCAAATTCAGCGACCCAAAAGACATATAAATATGTTGGTTAAGTCAACCGGGCGAGAAAATGTTTTTTTTTTTGCAAAAATATACCTGAAAAATCGCTTTTTTTGACGATTTTACGTGTATTTTTCCGTTTTTCAGAAAAATACGAGCCAACTTGGTTATTTGGACACCGAATTCGAATCCAGCGACCCGACAAACATATAGATATGCTAGTGTAGTCTGACGTAAAGACCACTTTTTTGTGAGCCGGTGTTATTGTTTCACGCTTGTAGACATTTACGCAAAACTCAGCGACTTCTACAAAAATATCCTCGCTCGTAAACTTTAACATGGAAAGTGCGGAACAATACTGTGATATCTCCACTAACTTGCATCGTGAGTGGCTCGCCGGGGCCGGGACTAGTTATTAAATATCGCGCGTCTCAAGGCCGAGGTATACTCAACCAGGAACACTCAATGTATAAACCTCAACACAACTCTTCGGGCCTGCAAGAGTGTAGACCCAGATTCAGCCTGGAATTTCTAAAGTGTACATCTCCTCACGAACCCTAAATAAAATTTTTAGTTTCACTTTACCCACCTAAATCTATTCTAAATCCCTGCCTTCCCCAATGGCTTTTATATCGCGTTTCAAGCAGCGTCAGAACCGGTCCCCGTTACTGAGAGGATTACCTCCGTATCAGCATCTCTTTGCAATCATCCGTTTTTATCAGTCATCCGAAAAACGACCAACAATCCGATTTCCGAAGGTGTCTGAACCGTCACATCCAACAAAACGTTAATCTCGACATTCCTCATGGTTTGATACGTCGTTCCTACTACCAAACAGCCAGTGTTCAGAACCGGCAATCAGATTTAACCTGTACCCAGAACAGGCGGCAAAGAGGATTATCATTCCCGGTACTCTACCCCCCCCCCCCCTGTTACATAGTCTTTAACGGAACGCAATCACCCACATTACCAGAATAAGACGCGAATTTCTCATGTAAATATTTTTAACAATATATCTACAACTTTAGTTAGAAAACCACTTGGCTTTTCCTTTCGCAAATGAGTTTCCCTCTTTTTATTTTAATACTTTTGAGTCAGGCTCATAATAAACTCGTCGCAAAAACACGCTTGGACATTTGTGTTCACATTTCGAGAACCCGTAAAGATGCTTAAAGTTGTAGTACTTTAAATGAAAGATAAGATATCAAAGAATGCATCGTGTAAATATAATTGAAGGGCCACACTGCACACGGGCGTCAGTGTCAAATTTTGGAAAAACGGTTTATTGGCTTAAACTACTTGTTTCTCTCTAACTCGTGTCTCTGTAGAAGATTTTGTTCCACTTCGAACCTAAAGTAGGTCTAGGAAAAAAATTCAGTGCATACGGGCGTAAGTGCTACGATGCTTACCGGCGTAAGTGACATGCTTCATAGAGTGGTGTCGCCGTGGCGTTATTGATTTTCAGAGCACGTGTCGATTCTGGTTTATTTAAGTTTGCCCGTTAAAAATCATGAATTCTTGGAAAGAAATAGTTGCTGCCAAAGTTACTTTTCATGTGTTAAAATTGTAGCTTTCTGGTGCGCGCCGATCTTTGAACAGGGCTTCCTCGCACATGGTTATCTTTTTCAAAGCGCTTTTGTTCCAATTAAATAGAGTTAGACAATAGCTCAAGTACTTGTTTGTTTGTTTTTCTTTTAAATTCAAAAATTAAACAGTTACGCAACTTTTTTTGTGCCAAATTAAAGCTTTCTAGTCCGCGCTGATATTTCACCAAAGCTTTTTGGAGATGGATGTTTCTTTCAGAATGTTTGTTTGATGGTTCGATTAAGCCTAATTGTACCACGAAAAGCTTCTGCATATTTTTTAAAAAATTTTTGAGTGAAAGTTAGTTTTTTTGTTCTTGTGTAAAATTCGGGTTTTGGCACTTACGCCCGTATACAATGTGTCCCTTCAATTGATTCGACGAAATTTGTTTACGCTGTCTAACTGTTTTATAACAGATTGCATAGCTTTATTTTAGACCGCGTGTCGCAGATTAGAAGGCCCTAGCCTCAAAGATAAATTGTCTCATTTTAATCTATAAATACTGGAATTGCGTCTTTTTATACACCATACTTTTAATTTTTACGCTCCAAACTGCTACATTAAACATCTAAATAAAAATTAGTTATTATGAAATTTACATTTACGAAGTAAAAGTTCTCAAATATACACTTGCGCGCCACAGAAACGCATTTTGTAGGTGCATCTTTGAAGAATAAGAAACGTTGCAACCTAGTCTGTTGAAATATTTAATAATTTTGTTTTCTCGAACAACCTTTTACAAATTAACCTGACTTTGAAAAGTGACAGTGCCATCTCGAATATAATGTGGGCTTTTGGGTGTTGCATATTCAGGTGAGAAAGAGGCAAATCAATTCCGATTTTCAAGCAATTTTGTACTTTTAATTTTAACTACCTTAAAAATTGTAATTTTATTTTTGTATTTCCTACCTGATTACAGTGAATCCCTTTCATAGCTCTCTCTTCTTAAGCCCTTCTAAAAATTGACGCCGCGCCGCAGGTAGGTGTAACAGGAGCTGCGCGGAGTGCGCGGGGTTCGCGGTTGTCACTCAGGCGAGCACTCAGGCATGAACAAAAAAAGCGGAGCGGGCTATAATGAGTTAATTCCCTCCCCCTTCAGACCCAAAATCGGTGCTATTGAAGAGTTTCACTGTATTAATTACATACAAGGCCAAATTACTTTAAACTAATGGACATTTAATGCAGAAATTAATAAGCTTTCCAACTGTATAAAAAAATTTTCATCTATATTCTGAAGAGCGCTATCACTGTTTAGAGACAAAACTAATTTTTAGTAGGTCATACGGTTAGTGGACACCTACTATAAGTCGGCTATGTACTAAGCGTATAAATTAGTTAAAGTACTCTCACCTTTTAACTTATCTATCATAGCTGTGATGTCCTGCTCTGCGTTCGTAACAATTGGTGTTACAGGAAAATCCGTATTAGATTCAAAATTTTGATGAATCGAAACGCCACTTAGCAAGTCATCATCCAAAGCGTCAATATCTAACCTTGAATCATTGGAATCTTTTTGTAAGGCTACTGAATTTTCAAAAGTATTTCTTTGTAAATCACTTTCGCTGGACTCAGAGGAATCATCAGTTTCACTAACTTTTACACTGATATCTTCCTGCTCTTCAACTGCTTTCCTTTCGTAATCGTTTTTTGATAATTGATGTTGTTGTGACTCGATATCAAGATTCACAGTTAGTTCATCAATTTCTGATACAGATTTGGCTAACATTTCATCAAGAATTTTTACAACATCTTCTGCTTTACGAACCGCTTTATATTTTTTGGGAATCGCTTTTTGCGGGGTAAGCGATTCAGTATTTTCTGAAATTAAAGAAACTTCAAGGCTTTCCTCAGAAATATCTTCATATTGTGGATTCCTTAACACAGAGAATAATTTTTGATTATCTGTAATATTTTTCCCTATTTCTTCCAACTTTTCTGAATTGCAACTAAAGCCATCATTCACCGTTTCCAAAGTTTCCAATTTATCCTCAACTACTTCGACTAAATTGTCAAGCTGCTCACCTTCGGAACTATCTTGCTCTTCTAAGGATCTTAAGCATTCACTAGTTTTCACCCTTTCCTTCAAAATATTTTCTTGTATAGTATTATCTTCACTCGCAGTTTTAAAACAATCAGATAACATGACTCTCAACTGGAGTTTCGGTTTAATCAAATCATGGCCTTCCAAACATTCTGTTTCTAAGCAAATGTTGATTGATGGTGTTGCTTCATGTAATCGGGAGTTGACATTTGCTTTACGTTGATGGCTGTCAACTATACTTCTTATTTGTTGCATCGAATTTATAGATGTATATATAGATGAAGCATCTTTACTTATAGTACCTGGAGAATCGTGGAAACTTATTGATTTACACTCATTTTCCCCTTTCTCTTTTATCCTAAGGTCCTTACAGTTTTCCTGTTTCATTTTTTTCCTCCACTCAGAACTTAAATTTTCTTGATCATTCATCTGCTTCTTTGTTAAGTTGGTTTGCTCTTCATCCTCTTTATCCATAGATTTGGTTCTATCCAAACAACCATAAAGCTCTACGTTTTCAAAACTCACATCAAGTGTTTCGTTATTTGCAGATTCGCCCCAAGGAATAAACATTATGTCGTTTCCAATAACATCAATTTCTGCAGTTAGATTATCATGATGACCTAAGATTTTTTTATCGATTGAAGGATTTTCCTTTTTTTCAAAATTCGTCTGTTGCTTATCTTCTGGAACTACGATTAAACATGATAAATTATCATCTTCCTTTTGACGCTTAGTTTTTTTTTTCATATTGTGCAATTCAAAGGAATCGGAAATTTCCCAATCATCATACACAGATGCCTTTTCAATTTCGATGTGTTCTTCTATATATTCATATTGGGGCTTATCAGTTGAGCTTTCAACTTGAACCTGAGTGGAATAACCTCCCGCTTCTCTTCCTCCTGTGCCATCTGATACTTGCATTGTGCTTTGAAGAAGATCATTTTTCTGGATATTTATCTCTTCATTTAAAACAGTGCTTGCAGGTATGTCTAAGTCATCTATCATTATGTTTATAACATTCATTTTGCTATTGTCTAGTGTTGTACAGTTTTCAGGCGATTCACATGCAGAATTTTGGTAACTCCCTGATATTGTTCTTGATTTTGTTGTGTTATCTGCACAATATTTCAGCGGCTCCTTTTCTTTTATATCATTTAAAGATTTATCAAAAGTATTTTCATTTTGAGAAGGTTTCGATATAATTTCAGATACGAATTTAATGTTTCCATCCAATGAAGTTAAATCATTCGAGAATACTTGACTTTCATCGCTTAAATTATGCATTTCTTCTTCCAAAGTATGATCAGAGAGCTGAGACTGAATTTCCAATGACTTAATGTGATCAGATATAATACATTTTTCAATTTCATTAAGCATTTCTTTACTTCTTGCATTATAATCAATCTTCTGAGTAGAGCTTATCAAAGAAGTATAATTGACAGACATTTTTCGGAATCTGTCTGCATCATCATTAACGTCATCCTCTACATTATTATCACTGTTCTTCGAACCCTTAATAGTTTCGCCTTGGTCACCTAATAAGTGTTTTAAAAAGCATTTGCTCGATTGGTGTTCGATTGATTCAGTCTCAGGTAAATATTCCGATATATCTTCAGAAGTCCTTTTTTCAGAATAATAATCTTCTTCCTCATCACGCTGTTTCCCTTTACTAACTGACTTGTTACTAATCTGCAACATCATTTCTGAGAGCCTTTTGAGATCATTTTCAAGAGTGATAATATCGTCGTTCAAATTTTGGCTGTTTAAATCAATGTAATCTAATTTTCTGGAAAACGACAAAGAAACATTTTCTGCATCATAACTTTGAACGGCTTCTGCAACAGAGGCCACGTTAATTTCCGGCTCTGTCGGATTACTAATACTGTCGATAGCTTCTGAAATTTCTGGCATGTACAGACTCTTCGATGTAACGCTGATTTGTGAACATGAACTTTTGATTGATTTTGACTCATTTATGATAGATTGTTGAAATAAAGCATTGTTCAGGACAGAATCCTGTCTCGAAATAGAGGAATTTACTTCATTATTCTTTTCAAAATCATTAAACATAGTATAATCTTGCCTTGGCTCGTTCCTACTGTCATCTTCAAAAATTAACTGTTTACTCTCAACGTTCTCTTGTAACTTTAAATGCACTGTGTCCTTATTACATGCATTTTCGCAAATATTTGTGCTTAAGCTTTTCCCTTCTCGTGCCTTATTTTTAATTAAATCAGGTGTCGATATAGACTGCAATAAATCGGAACTCCTGTAAATTTCATGCATCCTTTTGATCGGAATTTCAGGTACTTTGAAATCAATTACTGACTTCGATTCGATAGCTGATTTCTCGGTGTTCCTAACAGATTCCTTTTTCGTTTCTAATGTTTTGCGCATCTCATGGATCGTTGCATCATATTTCTGTTTCATAAATTTTAATTTTAATAATAAATAATTTACCTAAATAAAAATAATTTCATATATAAATGCCTTCATTCAATGTGTGCATATCTGCTGACAACGCCGTGTATAGCGCTAATTAATACGTAAAATTTATGCCGAGTATGATCCTGGACTTTATTTTCATTGTGGGAGTTATTGCTAAGATTTTATGCGAATCGGTATGTTGCAGTGACAGGTGGTGAGAACTTTTTACGGATTTTTTGTGGAAGGTGTGAGTGGAATGGGAGGGTTGAAGTCTAGGAGGTGAGTAGGGTTATAGGGGTAAATTGGGGAGTTAAAAATTAATTTTCATTGCAGTTGTCGGGTGCGATTTGGCTAATTAGGGAAAGCAAAGAAAGGAACATTTTGGGGCGGTAGGCGACAACAGCCTACCGCTAGAGAGTCCCGTTAAAAAAAAGTACGAACATGTAGATCAACCCCGCCCCCCCCCCCTGACACCTCAAAATGGAGGGACAGGCGAAGAAGAAGTCTCTCAGGGTGCTGATAGGCGAGGTCAGAGGGTTGAGAGAGGACGTAAGGGGGGCTATGGAGCAGATGGAAAGTATGAGGGAGTACCTGAGGGTAAGAGATGAGAGATGGGAAAAGGAGGTAAAAGAGCTGAGAAAGAGGCTTAAGAAAGTGGAGGGCAGGTCGGAAATAGAAGCAGTTGACAGGGGGAAGGGCCAGAGGCAAGGTATTTGGAAGAGGGTGGAGAATATGATAGAAGAGAAAATGGGAGAGCGTAGGAATGAAAAGTAGGAGAGAGTGAATAGGGAAAGGATAAGGGAAATAGAGTTGAGGATGGAGAGAAGAGCTAAACAGCGAAAAAGGAAGAAAGGGGGTAGAAGCGCGGCTACAGAACATAGGCTGGGTTTAGGACAATGTAGGGAAAGTGAGGATGGAGGGGATAAAGGAGAATGAAGTGGCGGTCATGGAATTGGACACCTGGAAAAAATTGGAGTTATGCGTAACAAAAAAAAGGATAAAGGGCAAGAAGGTTTTCATCGATTAAGATTTCACGAGGAAGAAAAGGCATGTGCAGATAATGCTGAATGACAGGGCTAGGAAAGAGAGGAGTGAAGAGAGAACGGCGAAGGTAGGGTATCGGAAAATAAAAATAGATGAGAAAATGTAGGCAAGGAAGTCAGCAACGTATAGCGAGAATAAGATGCGGTTTCATGGAGGATTTTAATTGGTTCTGGCTTTCTAAAGAAAAGAGAATGTGTGAATTGTGCGAGAAGGGGGATGCAAAAGTTGAGCACAGGTTGGAGGACTGTGAAGAGGTAGAAAGGTGTGGGATAAGTCTGGAAGTATTGTTGCATGAAAGAGGGACAAAATGACAGTAGCATGGGTGAAAGGGGTGTTGGGTAAGATTGAGAAGGAAAGAGGACGGAGGAAGAGGAATGGAGAAGGAAAAATTGTACAAAGAAGCGAAAATGGGTATAATAAAACTGTAAATAATGTTAATAGAAGATAAGTATTAGGGGTTATCTATAAAAACAAGCGTATCATATATAAGGTGTGGATAGATGTTAGTTTTAAAGAGGTAGTGGTAAGAACATCTGTAAAAAATGGAAGTGTAAGCAAGTCAATTTTTTAAGGCGTAAAGAATAGATTTATACATATAAAAGGACAAAACTGGTAGAGACCTATTTTAGTCAGTGATTTTCTTACTTTATAAGTTTGACCTATTTACTAATCTTCTGTTGATTACAATACGTGGTACCAGAGAGAGAAGTTACAGCGTAAACAGAGACTGTGCACTTCCAATAAGTAGTATATTGATATATTATTCCAAAGAGTTCGTATAATCTGATGCTTAGAATATGGGCAGTAACTCACAAACAGTAATTGTGAAATGCATATCGAAACGCTAGTGCTATGAATCACACGGTCCTTAATTACATAAATTTTCCGATGGGAGTTCAGCAGAGTATGAATCATCTGACGGGATCTTGATTTGCTGAACCCTGCGCTTAAGAAACTACAATACGTCCCTAACTGGTCATACCTAGATGTTTATTATATTCAACCCCTTAAGAAATCATAGCGAGTTTCGACGTACCAACTCTCTGTACGAAAGTACTAATCTGTTGTACAATTAATATTATTAAATATTTTCAAACTTTACCTCCGAGCTCATACATTTGATAGAACACTGTATCATTAATACTTACTTCTCTTTTAATAACCAATTCTACGAACAAACAAATTGATGAGGCAATAAGAAAATACATTAAAAAACCAAGCCAATACAACCTAAGACAGAATGCGAGAGTAAAACGGCCACCCTGCTACCCTACATCCAAGGTGTCACAGAAAAAGTACGAAGAATTCTCATAAAACAGTACATCCAAACCATATGTAAACCTCACTGACTCGGGAATATATCAAATCCCTTGCTCTTATGACAAATTATATATTGGAGAAACCGGGAAAGCAGTTAGTCCACGTATTAAGGAACATGAGAATAAAGTCAAGTTAAAACATTTCGCGCAAGCAGCACTACATGAGCATCATATAGAAACAAGACATTTTATTTGACAAAACAACTGTAATCTGTATCAAAGTGGTGCAAAACAGCAAATATTGGTCACGAACATTATACGAAAATAATGCAAAGACTAATGTTTGCACTGGAATATCAAATTCTTGAATTTTTAACTTGAAAATATTCATTTTCAAATGAAATAATAAATTTTTAACATACAATTCTACTGTTACATTTTCAGTTCAAAAGAAAGTTCTCAACAAAAAACCTATTACAAAAAGGGGGGGGGGGTCATTTAAATGATGACTATGGAAGAAATGTCTACATCAATTCTACATTCAACCACATAGCTTCATTATCAACTACAAATATGATTTTTTAAACACAAAGAATAATTTTCTTCCGAAAAAGTAATTATTATCAAAATACATACATTTTTAACCAAACCTTTCAATTTTAAAGTAAAAAAAGGTTTCCACAAACTATGAAATAGTAACATTTTGAGCCTACAAAATTAACTAAAGTAAAGAGAAGAATTTTCGTTCCTTTGAATTAAAACAAAGAAGATGGATTGTCAACAAACTTGTTTCATCCTCAAAAAAAGAGAGGCATTTGAACAAAGAAGATTAACATTATACCCAAACAGACCAATTTTCTATGAAAAAGTTTACTTTTACAACAAACAGTTTCGTTCTCTAACAGATTCTTGAGTGTTTAACAGAAAATGTTAATTAAAAATAAAGTATTCAATTTCCACCACAATGATGAATAATCTTCAAACAAACATATTTATTTTCAGCCATCAAAATAAATTTTCTACATAATACTTCCATTTTCAAATAATATATAGTTCACTTCGGAACAAACACTTCAACTTTTTACCAAAATAATTCAATTTTTAACGAAAAATAGAAATGATTAGCAAAAAAGTTCATTTTCATACCAAAAGTTTAATGATTTAAAAATTTTTTAATTTTTCTGCTATATCATCAGAGATTGTACCTTACCGACCGTCAATCAACCCTCCAAACCATGAAGGCAGAAGATCTACACAATATCGATCAAGTTAAGAATCTTCAATAACAGAAAATGCTTAAGGTCTTAATAAGACTAGATGGAAAATAATATTTTTTAAATTAAAATTATTTCTTGAAAAAAAGATCCTACTCCATCTTCACTTTATTGGGAATCGAACCACAAAACTTCTGATTTCCGGTCAGGTGCTTCTCCAATTAAGCTATTTGAGAGATCAGAATAGGAACTCTTAATTCAAGAACATAACGCTAATTTTTAGCTAGGTTCGATTCCCAATGGAGTGAAGATGGAGTAGGATCTTTTTTTCAAGAAATAATTTTAATTTAAAAAATATTATTTTCCATCTAGTCTTATTAAGATGTTAAGCATTTTCTGTTATTGAAGATTCTTAACTTGATCGAAATTGCGTAGATTTTCTGCCTTCATGGTTTGGAGGGTTGATCTACTGTCGGTAAGGTACAATCTCTGATGATATAGCAGAAAAATTAAAAAAATTTAAAATAATTACTTGTACCACCAACACCTAGCTAAAAATTAGCGTTATGTTCTTGAATTAGGAGTTCTTATTCTGATCTCTCTAATAGCTTAATTGGAAAAGCACCTGACCGGAAATCAGAAGTTTTGTGGTTCGATTCCCAATGGAGTGAAGATGGTTATGTATCATGCAAACAATAAAAGAAAGCAATTTTACACCAGGAATATACTACGTCACAGATACACATCTGGCGAAGGAGTATCGAAAAACCGATACGATCCCGAGCCGATATATCGACTTCCCGAGCCAAAGCCGAGCCGAGAGAAAACCGAGCACGGGTATCGGAATCACGATCCCGACCCGAGACAAGCCCGACACGATTCCGGCTTGATCACGAGACAGTATCGTATCGAACGGCACCACTAGATTAAACGCACAAATTCATAGGCAAGGCGCATATAGAAGACCTGAAACCTTTTGTTCCCCTAGAGACCAACCCTTTCGACTTTTAAGGATCCAAAATGGCCGGATATGGACGACCCCTTGGCTGGGAGAAGTACCACGCCTTCATGTTGGAAACGCAGGAGAGATATCCCGAGTTCTTTGACGCCTTCCAGATAGCCCTGGAAACCTGGAAGGAGGCCAACTTGGCAAGCAGACTGCCACCTTAAGCGAGATCCCTTCAGAGGAGGAGTATTTGGAACGGCTAAAGGCCAATTTTGACTAGGTGCAAAGGCATTCCCCTACATCCGAGAGACCAGGCCGTCGCTCATGTCGTTCCCGACACCCTTCTCCATCACCATACCGTCGCTCGTCTCGGCCCTCTCACCCTTCCTCCCCACCATACCGTGACTTCTCTCGCTCCCAACACCCTTCCTCCTCACAATACCGTCGATCCTCTCGCTCCCGACACCCTTCCTCTTCCCCATACCGTCGCTCCTCTCGTTCCCGACACCCATTTTCTTCCCCATACCGTCGTACCTCTTTTTCCCGACAACCACCTTCTCCCCCATCCCGTCGCACTTCCCGCTCCCGACGCCCGTCTTCCCCTCCGTCCCGTCGTACCTCCCGCCCTCTCGCTTTAGACCATCCACTCACCCTTCATGCCGTTTCACCGCAAGTCCCCGACTTCCAGCTTCTTTCGAACCCTACCTCTCTCGCCCTAGATCCTCGGTTTCATCCAGTACTGGCCCCGCCGAAATCCCGTCCCTTCAGGACTTAACTTTTTCCCCTCCCAGCAATATAGATCCAGAGACGATTACATTCTTCCAGGAAACTGGCGACTTTGGGCGCTGCAACTGCGATGAGGCCTCCCATTGCTATTCCCAATGTCCCTATCTGCGACAGGCTTTCTATTTCGGATGTGGCGAAAATGGGCATAAAAAGGCCAACTGTCCCAAATGTTCCCTTTACTTATCCCGACCGTACAACATGGCTATTCCTTTCCCTTCCTCCCTCCCTTATCTTTTCTTATTGTTTATATTCTCCTTACGTTTAGTTCTAATAAAAGGAATGTTTTCATTCACCCGTAACTAATAGTGGTTTCAATGCTTCTCCCTCCTCAACCTTAGTCTAGTTTGAAATTTAATTTGTCTCTTTAAATTTTGTTGGTACCTACTTTTTTTTATTTTATGTTTATAATTTTGTTTTAATATTATTTTTAATTTCATTTTGTCTATCAGTTAAGGAGTTCAAGATTTAAGTTTTTTTGTTGTTGTTAAGTTCTCTTTAATTCTGGCTGATCACGGGTATTTTGTTCCTGCGTTGAATTCTAGTTTTTGGTTTAATTTTGCTTTGAATTGATTTGATCGTCTCCCGCCCGGTTTGAGTCCTGTTCGCCCCCCCCCCCCAGAGAGGGGTGTTGTGATGTTGCAGTTTGGCACCATCACAATAATCCAGTAGTAGTTTAAAATTTTCAAGAATTATACTCAAATTAGACATCTCGAGTAAAATTGGGCACTCCGTGACTGCGTTTTGTAAATTTTTAATTTAAGATAATTTGATTCCGCCTTTGTATTTCTTTATATAAATATATATGTATACAACTATCGTGAGGACTTTGCGGTCTTGAGCGGGAAAGGTCCAGATTTTCTACATCCCGTGGCGTCGTCAAATAGGATTCGCTGTCACCTCCTTTTAGCGAGGCTTCTACAGTCTAGAGACCTTCAAGTTAGTCCCTTTAGGCTGCTTCTGGTATTTTTTTATTTGTTTGGCTTCAAGGACATCTACATATTCAAGTCTCGTTCCTGGTGAGGGTGGACTATGGGCGAATTACCCGAAATTCATAATTAGGAGATAATTACACTCTGTTGAAGTATTAATAGTACTAATTTTAAGAGCGAATTACCCACAAAATCTATAAATAGATAGGCAAGTCGGCCCAATTTCTCGTACCGCTGAGATTTTAATATTTTATCTCATTGTCATTACGGGTTATTCTTAATATAAAACATAAGAATAAACCAAGGGCGAAATGACCACAAAGTCTGTCAGTGGACAGGCATTTCTGCCAAATTGATCTAAAATGAGGAAATATACAATTATTAACGCCGTTCTATTTTTCAATATCGTTCGAGAGTTGGTGGAAGACCCCTCCCCCTTCAGTAGTAGTACAGTCCCATCCGCCAATTATCAACCAAGAATCAGTCATCCCTTATCGGCCTCAAGTCCGGTGGTTCGGAACCAACACGTGGCAGATCTCAGGTATAAGAAAAACGGCCTTCCAGCTAGAAGGAAGGAAGAAAGTGAGGAGAAGCGACAACAGCGAGGCAGATCAGCGGAGTGTGGCATCATCGGTCTCTCTCTTGACCGTCCAGACTCGTATTCTAAGTTTCGCGCGCTAGCCTCTGTATGTTTTCCCCCGCTTTTCGTAAGTAAGTCCCCTCTTGTGTTGATCGATACGTTTTTCGACCGACCTCTGCTTTTTTTGAGGTAGGACTTTAATTGTCTCCATAGTGATTCATCCGGGTCTTTTTCTGCCTTTTTTATATAGTCAAAGAATATTAATAACCCTTGGCTGGATCGTTATGTCTGGGGATAGTCCAGAATAAATTAACCCCAAAGCGGAGGTGTGAAAACCATGCCGAAAGCTGAATGGCACCTGGGTGAGGTGCCTAGAACGGTGACTCTGGGACACCGGGCGACCTGTCAGAGTACGCAGCCTTATTCTTGAATCCGGGGCTCTAAAAGAATGGACGAACCCCTTTCCCTAGCTTCTAGTGGGAAAAACAATTATAACACCAAACATAGTTGTAGTAAGTGCGGTTCAAAGCAATAGAACGAGTCGACCAACGAAGATTGAGCCAATGAAGATAAGAGTGAATGCGATGGATCGGCGGAATGTCCTGAATTTTAGGTGAACGGAGCGAAAAAATCACGACTTGCTAGAGGGCTACGATGCGAGTGTGGCCCCTGAACGGAGTTACATGGCCCGCCTGCATGCTCTGTGGTGAGTGAAGCACCCAGTGCTATCGTACTTTTCGCATCAAGGTCTGCAAAGCCATACCCAACTACTCCAAAAAAGGGGCTATGTAAGCGGAGCGCCTACTCTACCACAGCCAGAAAAAGCCGGTAACAGAGAAAGAGAGGCAACACTACGAACAACCGCGGGCAGTATCCGATAGAGGCAGAGCGATGCTTTATGACCCGGAGAAACATGAACATCCAGTTTTCTATCAATCCTAAACATCTGGTTAAAATGGATGCGAGCTTCGTAGAGATTTTTCTGAAGAATCCGACCTCTGGATTATTAATTGTTGTACAGTCGGTTAAATAAAAGCGTGGTCACTGTTGTGAGAAAATGAAAAATCTCAACAGGAAAATTCTTTCAATAATTGTTTTATTTGATCGAAAACTTTCATGCAAATACATTAGGAGCAATTCCAATCACCTTCAGCGTCAATAATGACTTGGCATGTTCGAGGCATACGTTGGGCAGAACCGCGATTTGGGAAGTCATCGACATTTTTCACCTCTTTGAAACGATTCACCCACTTACTCACAAACTGTTTCGACTTTTGCATATATTTCGCAGCAGCCGCTTGGATCATTTTAAGACCTTTAGGGTGCGAGCACCAAAAAACTGCTTCAAAGCGCGAAGTGTATCCGGCACTCATTTTGGAAAAATACTCGGTTCGTATTAAAAAGAACAGTCAGCTGATTCTCTTTCATCAATCATGTAAGACTATACTGACCTCTATATGAAAAAGATTACAGCATTCGCATTTACCAATCGCTAGTAATCGTGACCACGTTCTTATTTAACTGACTGTATATATAATTCACCGAGACCTTTGGCCGATGCGAACCGTAACACGAAACGAATGGCTGATCATAACCAAAAGACGAAAACATCAACTTGACACGCAGATAAGCTGAGCACAACAGTTCGCGTCCCGCATTAAGTGTGTGATTGACTACATAACATCTGGCAGGAATTTTACCACCAAGGTTCTGAAATTTGCACGAGAACGGCGGACCCGTTATCACTCACTTAACAAGTCAAATCAGCTGATCACCAGGCAGCATATTATTGAGAGAATACGGATACTATCTGACGCTAAGAGAGGTCTAGATTCGAGGGAGAGGCGGGTCAGAGAAAACCAACAGTTTCTCTCTGACCCATCTCCACGCTTCCAAGACCCCCCAGTTACTGTCGAACACCCGCCCAAACCAGAGGAGTTCGAAGAATTTTTTAGAGAAGTCTACGAAGTTCAGCATAGGCTGAAAGGACAGTCAGAGAACATAAATACCTTCAAGCAGTGGTTGGTAGAAGAGCGCACAGTACTCCTGCGGAAAATGGGCAACTTGGCTGACCCGAAGAATTACAGACCAATCACTTGTCTGGTCACACTGTATAAGATATTTACAGCTATCCTAAATGATAGTATTGTTCGGACAATCGAAAACGTGTGGCAAGAAATTTATGTACAACGGGGATCAAAAATAGGCGTATTAAGATGCCGTGAGAACCTGCTCATCCATAGATGTGTCTGAAAAGATGCAGCATCCTACCAGCTTGACTTATCGATGGCCTGGATTGATTACCGGAAAGCTTTCGATTCGACCTCCCATAGACTTAACATCTGTCTTTTCAAAAGCTTAAAGGTTCATTTGCAAATCGTGAGGTGCATAGAGAGATTGATGCCGCTCTGGAACACCAGATTTACTATCTCATCTGGAAAAAATTGTGTGAAAACTAACAAGTTCACCTTTCAGCGACGTGTCTTTCAGGGCGGCACCATGAGCCCACTCCTCTTCTGCCTATCATTATTGCCACTATCTCTAGCACTTCGCCATTCCCAGGGGTACTTTTGTGTCAAAACTACAAATCGAAATCAGAAGGCCATTCATGTATTTTACATAGATGATCTTAAGATCTATGCTAAAAACAAATAGCGACTACATATAGCTCTAGGGATTGTCGAAGGATACACTAAGGAAATAGGAATGGAATTTGGGTTAGATAAATGCGCCAAGGTTTATTTGAAGCGAGGAAAACCTAATAGCATCCCGGTAGTACTCTATTCATTTTGAGTGGTTCAATGCACGAAGGACGAGCTCACATCCCTTGATAACGGGACACTGAAGGTTATGCATATGAACAAAAGCATGCATCTTAAGCGCATGTGATACTTAGAAAATTGTCGATTTTAACAGTTTTAAGTTCCCTCAGCTTTTTTTCTAGAATAATAAATATTTTGTCTTAAAAATTTGGGGAATGATAGCGAACATGCTAACGGACGTCCCCACACACTTTTTTGTAGGTTAATTCAAAAAAGTTTTAATTTAGCAAAAAATGATTAATTTGCATAGCGCTTAGATGGTATCGATTTTTTCAGTGTGAGATTCCCTCGGATTTTTCTTAGGATAAGAAATATTTTGCCTTCAAAATCTGGGAACTGCAAGCGAACATGCTAACGGACGTCTCCACACACTTTTTTTGTCTTTTTTTATCGAAATAAATATATTATATATATATTGTGTTCATCAATACGAACTTGAAAATAAAATAGGTTTATACATTCAGTTTTTTGCTTGCAATAATAGCCCTATGCTAATTAATTTCGAATAGAAATAAGTGTATTATAAGTAATATCACGAAAATTGAGAGCGAAGTAGGACTAGTTACTACTACTAAAAATTACAAAGCCTGAAAACGTTCATTTGAGAAACAACCGTGCAAATTTGTTGAAGGAATTTGATCATTTGGTTTTTCCATAATTCTTTACGTCATATAAATATTGGAAATTTAAATTCTTTATGCAACCAGTTGTAAAAATTAATTATCGATTTTAAATACCAAGGAAGGCAAACCTTCTTTTTACAAATAATAATTTTTAGACATTCCTAAAACCATTATGCATTTTATAGTAACTTTTTGTTGGAAATAATTTATTTACAAATTTAATCATTTTTAATAAGCAAGCAAATATCCGAGATTTGGGAGCACTGAGTCTTTATATGTGTCTACTACATTTATACCAATGAGAATTTGTCACGTGCTTATTCAATTCTAGTCTTCGAAAATATGAAGATTTGTTTCATATACATTCCATGACTGTATACGATTGTTTTGTAAACTGTCTAAAAAAACTTCCAGGACTCTTGTTCCTTGACTGTGCTTGAAACTTCTGACTTTTTCTCATTTTTCTATGCCAATGTATGACCCCTTAAAAAGATACGAGACTTTATCAAAATGATGGCCCGTCGAGAAATCCAGCACTCATCTAGGATATTTTTCAATCCTTATTTTTCGTGTAGGGAAGGAGTTAGGAAGATAAAGAGGAAAATTATGTGCTTTCTTTCTCGATCTAGTGGCTGAATTTTCACCGGTGGACAGGAAAAAGTTGTGAGACATAATGAAGAAACAGGAATAAAGGAAAATAACAAAAAATGTTTTGTGCTAAATAAAAATTTTATGCATGTGCATTATTTTGAGGTTACGTCGTTTTTCATCTCTGCCTTTCCGATAATTTGGAAATTATTTATGAAAAAACTTTTTTGATTGCCTGCAAACAAGTTTAGTTTCGGGAGATTAGTTACTATGTTTATTTGTAAGTCCAAAGTTTTCGGCCAAAAATATTGTGTAGTTTGGAAGTAACGCTCGGGAGAATTGTAACATACATAATATCAAAATTTTTTTGAACAAAAACGCACAAAAAAAAGTATATGGGGTCGTCCGTTATCGTGTTCGCTATAATTTCCCAAATTTTGAAGATAAAATATTTCTTATCCTAGGAAAAAAGCCGGGGGAATCTAACACTGAAAAAATCGATACTAATTCCTAAGCGTTATGCAAATTAATCACATTTTGCTAAATAAAAACTTTTTTTAAATTAATCCACAAAAAAGTGAGCGGGGAGAATATAAGGAGGAATAATGTAGTCTGTATAATTCTTATACTCATTTACCTTCTATAGCTTTTCCATCTAGTCTTATAATTGTTATGTGCAAAATAGAATTGCGCAAACATCGTCTGGCGACAAAGATTCGACCATCGCCGCTGAGCGGGATTTGATGCACCAAAAAGTCGAGATTACAGGTTCCAATTTCAAATTAAATTCCGCAATGTTACAGCAGATAAACACATACTCGACACACAGATAAAATAGCACTATATACTCGACATTATATATGTATGTATGTATGTATGTATATATATATATATATATATCGTTCTGTACACGGAGTTGTCAGCAAATAGCCTCATATTAGGTGGAGGCATCAAATAGATTTAACTTTCATGTGTCTGGAAGTTCAATCAATGGTCTTAGATATACTTTGAATTTTATAATAGCTTACACTATATATGGTGGGCTACTATTTCCGTACCCATAAATTAAAATTGAAGATATTACACTTTAGCACAATACTTGTGCGATAAGAGTAGTGAATTCTTACGCATAATATCCTTCAATGAATTGACATAATTGTCGAAGAAAACGGACGAAGGGGTATTATTTATAACCGTTCTAGCAACTAAAAACCATACAATTTTCAATCGTAGCTGCTCCTTTCTTCAATTTAACATAGAAAAATAAAGTGATAATCTAACACTTATTTCATTATGCGTTTTACCTGCAAAAAGAATTAACTTCAGTCGATTAATCTCGCCATGAAATAAGAGACCGATACTATGGTAAATTATTGTACCTGCCTTTGTTTTAATGCGATATATTTGGACCCTTTTAACATGTCAACCAACGTGCTTGTTAATGCTTGATATCATGCTGAGCAATATAATCCACTATGTTTATTTTGACAAGTGTTTACTTGCTAAGAAAAAGTAGTGGTATTACTTTCTTACAATATGTTAAAGTCTGCAGGAAAGTGTAGTCACGCAGGAAGCAGGAAAAATGTATGAGGGTATTGTGGTAAAAAGATTACGTTTAGTACCTGGTTAATTTTTTCGGCATAAAATTTGCTAAGAGAAACCCACCAAAAAGACCTAACAGAATGAAGTTGTGAGATCTGTGTGTATGCTTTTGTTCCTTTAAAACGAAAAGAAAAAATTCCAATGACAGTTACATCGTTACGAATTATCTACTATCAGAGAAAAGTGATACAAAAAAAGTAACTCAAAAATGTATTCTAGCAGAGTTACACTTTTTACAAGATTTTGTAAATCATGATTTTTTGAGATAGTTTAGTTCATCTTCTTGGTAGAACTCAAGCCCTAAGGTGGCGGAAAAAGCTTAACTTAGTTATAGAATTATCAATGAAAACTTTTCGAGTAAAATGCCTGCAGATAGCTTTCAACCAATTCTGATGGATGGACCAAATATACTTCAAAAACAATACGTGTCCATTAATTTATTTACGTATTACCCTGCATTTTTAAACAATTAGTAACCCGAAAATATAAAATTTTTTTTAATTAAACATTTAAAAAAAGTATCAGCTACGATTTTTATTTTAATGATAATCAGTTATTATAACGGTAATAAACAATGCCCCAAAGTCCGCTTTCTTTACCCTTTTTAAACCATTCTTCATTTAGGGACACCGTGAAAAGGGGGAAGGCCTGGGGGTCGAAATTCAAATCGAGGTCGCCTGAGCATATTTCGAAAGATTATCGAATTTCATACAACACGTCTAACAGCTTTATTGTAAGTAGGGCCTGGCTTTGATAATATGCATTTTTGAAAATTGCGTAGTCGCAAGCAGAAATGCTACCACTAGGCCACTGCCACTTGTGTGAGGCGTGCGGCGTAAGTGATACTGGCCAATCAGGTATGGTAGAAGCAATTTGCAAAAATTTAGATTTTCAAAACCGGGCTCTCATTCGAGATAGATAATGTTTGATAATGTTTTAGCCAACTACGATTTTAAATCTAAAGCCGTTAATGTGGTCGCGAAATGCTTAATATCCAGTGTCTTCACAACATTATGATACCGACTATAGAGAAAATAGTCGTTAATAAACGATGTCAGGAACCACCAGCATGTCGGCATCAAAGGGGTTTTAAAAAAATTGGCGGAACAGTTTGCTGAAACACTTGCCCTCTAATTTAGTGAAACAGTTGAGGAAAATGCATCAAACATTATCTATATCTAGAACTAGAGCGCAGGTGAAGAAGGCAGTGGCAAACAATTTCTTACAACTACTCCGCACAAGAGAATGCACTGCAGTTTCCCCAGAAATGTGAAGGAAGTGTCGAAGATGATGAAACTGACGTTTGCTTTAGGCAAATCACCTGGATTGAAGTCAAGCAGGAAGGGTTTTATTTTTACGTGCCAAGAAGGGGTTATTTTCACCTTATCAAACCCATGCCGCATTTTGGACCAAACAATGCCGATTATGGGTGCAAAGCATGTGAGGCACATCCCGAGTAACTAAAACACATAATATCTAGTTATTTAACTGATGCGTTACGATACACAGAGTGGACATGCAGGGGCTTACATTCAAGGCGAACTTGAATGCCACCCGAATTGAAAAACGGCAGTGGAGAAGCCATTTTAAAGGGGCATTTCCATATTTCGCGTCTTTCAAATTGCATTCGGGTCGGCCATTCGGTCAAGTCCGTGTATTTTCGGATCAAGTTTATCATAGTTTCCATGGTTGCGTTAGAAAGTTAAAATGGATACAAGTGTAAAAAATATAGGTTATGTTATGTAGTAATTACAATTGATAAAAGTGTTTAATTAATAATGAAGTGAGACATGTGGACTGAGAAGCAAACGTCAACTTCTTTTCTGTGTCAATAACATTATGGAATGGCTGCTGAGTGACAAATACCATAAAACAGTAATAATATTCTGCGCTTCCAGTGGGCGAAGAGCGACTTGTGTTTAACGCTTACTTACGGCATAGAAAAGCTATGTTATGAATAGACAGGATATGTTTTAAATAAAGTGAATAAAATATTACATGCTTAAACTTTAAATTGAAATTACCTACATTTACTTACAGCGATTAGGGCAAACAGGTGAATCTGAAAATAACCTCAAAAAAATGACAGATCAGCCGGGCATGTATATTATGCTTTCGAATGATTATTTTCTAGCAAAGAAATGTTTTGTGGTTTTGTATGTTTATTACTGACAGTGTCGACAATAATAATTTAAATAGTAATTACTTATTAACAATTTAACAATCATTACTTATTAATCATTTTAATAAGTAATACATTATTTCTGAATTTCATAATTGATTACCACTGTTTTTTTCACTGTTCGATCCTAGACGAAATGCAAATCAGGAAATGCAGACGGAATTGGTGCATTTCAATCAACATTGTTGAAAAATCTTTAGCTCTGGACCTTATCCCAAGACTGGGGATTTACCAGCTTAAAATTAATTATCTGAGTCACTTCAATGGTGTAATTTTTACAAACATTGGAATGAAAGTTCCTGCCTAAAATTTCTCTTCTAGATTTATTACTGATTACAATCCTATCACCAACGAGTCTTTAATTTAATTTAATAGTTGACCGAACCAAATTTTGACATGAGGTCCAGAGAAAACATTTTCGAAAATAAAAAAATCCCTTAAAACTTTATTAATCAAAATTCGTGCTACTTGAATTGCTTCGAGATTTTTGTTTCATACACCCATACAATCACAATTACTTAAGATTGATTTCAGGGGCAGACCAAATGCCAGATTGGAAATCAGATCCAGATATAGCAATTTCGAAAATAGCATAATTAAAAAAAAATTGGAATGAAAATTCCAGCCTAAAATTTCTCTTCAAGAATTATTACTGATACAATTCTATCACCAACGAGTCTTCAATTTATTTTAGTGGTAGACCAAACAAAATTTTGAGATGAGGTCCAGAGAGAACATTTTCTAAAATAAAAAAATCCATAAAAACTTTATCAATCAAAATTCGGACTAGTTAAATTGCTTCGATATTTTTTTGATACACCGCTACCATCAAAATTACTGAAAATTGATTTTAGGTCTGATCAAATGCCAGCTTGGAAATCAGATCCAGACATAGAAATTTCGAAAATAGCATAATTAAAAAAAAATTGGAATGAAAATTCCTGCCTAAAATTTCTCTTCTAGATTTAATAATGATACAATCCTATCACCAACGAGTCTTTAATTTATTTTAGTGGTTGATCAAACCAAATTTTGAGATGAGGTCCAGACAAAACATTTTAGAAAATAAAAAAATCCATAAAAACTATATCAATCAAAATTCGGACTAGTTAAATTGTTTCGGTATTTTTTTTTTTTTGATACACCGCTACCATCAAAATTACTTAAAATTGATTTTAGGTCTGATCAAATGCCAGCTTGGAAATCAGATCCAGACATACCAGGTGTATACATATGAAACCGGTATTGCCATCTAGCGGCCAGTAGGCATACTTGTAGGCACTGACGGAACTTACCATTTGTGCTAATTGGCGTATTGTCATCTGTCAACAATATCCAATACCAAACATTTCAAGTTTCATATGACATCGTG
>NC_046664.1:144665500-144671772 GCF_010883055.1 Belonocnema kinseyi | reverse complement strand
GGGCGCATACTTTGAATAAAATATTTGTTATCATTCTCTTGAAATAAATGTGTTTTTTTCTTGAAAAAATACCGGTTTCATATGTATACACCTGGTAGAAATTTCGAAAATAGCATAATTAAAAAAAATTGGAATGAAAATTCCTGCCTAAAATTTCTCTTCAAGAATTATTACTGATACAATTCTATCACCAACGAGTCTTCAATTTATTTTAGTGGTAGACCAAACCAAATTTTGAGATGAGGTCCAGAGAAAAAATTTTCTAAAATAAAAAAATCCCTAAAAACTTTATTAATTAAAACTTGAGGTAGTTAAATTGCTTCGATATTTTTTTTGATACACCGATACCATCAAAATTACTTAAAATTGATTTTAGGGGCCGATCAAATGCCAGCTTGGAAATCAGATCCAGACATAGAAATTTCGAAAATAGCATAATTACAAAGAAAAATTGGAATGAAAATTCCTGCCTAAAATTTCTCTTCTAGAATTATTTCTGATACAATCCTATCATCAACGAGTCTTTAATTTATTTTAATGGTTTACCAAACCAAATTTTGAGATGTCGTCCAAAGAAAATGTTTTCGAACATTCGAACCGGGTCGTCCCGTCAGACAGTACCTAGGGAAGAGTTGATTGATCTTGAAAAGGCGTGTCGAAGTGGATGGGTCGTCCATCGCCGGCTCGTCAACGAAGGGAGCCGGTAACCAGAATCGCGCTACGATCCTAACCTTAGATATAGATCTGGTGATTCTTTGGAATCCGCAACCCATTCCGGACGGAATCAATCCTTCCACGAGACAGCCTTTGCAGGAGGTAAAGATTTACTAAGAGCACCCGGAGGTGATAGCCTTCCGGGAACGTACAAATTACTTTCGACGTATGGTTCTCGGAGTTGCCGAGAACCTAAGAATGTTTGAAGCGGATGGAGAGTGTCCAAACGACAAATTTTACGAACCAGCTGATAAAACAGGTTATAAACAGTCACCTTCTTAATGGACCAGAACAACCCTTGGGAATTATTTCTACTGACCAAGGGGCGCCATCACCACGCGGTAATCATGAGCCACTTCCGGAAGTGGGCAACAAAATCCGGTAGCGCCCGACAACCCATCACAAGCCACAGCAGTGAAGATTCTTGGTACATCAACAGCCCGCGACACAATACAAAAACCTTCTTCAGCTGATAGCGCGGTATCACTGTCCGGAGCATCACCAAACACGGCTGTTGGGGGTCACCACTCCCTTACGCCAACGAGCTCGAAGTCTTACGCCAACTTCCATGCGGCACGCTTCAGTTTCCCACTCCGCATGGAGCACAGAAACACAGGCACAAGAAAATCGGTCGTTCACTCAAAACCAACCCTTAGCCGCAATGTCACAAAAAGCCGTGCTCGGAC
Organism: Belonocnema kinseyi; assembly: GCF_010883055.1. Lineage (NCBI taxonomy): Eukaryota > Metazoa > Arthropoda > Insecta > Hymenoptera > Cynipidae > Belonocnema > Belonocnema kinseyi. Next base: position 144,670,372 of record NC_046664.1, on the reverse strand, counting down.
CGCAGCAGGGGGTACCATCTTCGGGGGACAGCCGCTCCTTCCTGATTGGGCAGCATTGGTTCGGGCCATCCGAGCTCCACCTTTCGAACTACCTACCTTCTCGGGATACGAACATAAGGATCCCGACACCTTTCTACGCGAATGCGAAAGTTACTTGGCACAGGCAGTTACGGAACATTCGCAACAAACACGCCTTGCTGGAAAGGCCTTAAAAGACTCAGTACGAAAATGGGGGGAGGTGTACAAGTCTCTCTCACTCACTTGGAATACATTCCAGGGGATCCTTCGGCAAAAATATTCAAGTGACACCACGTTAATGCGTTTAAACGCACAGCTATACTCCAGGAAGCAGACGGAGAGGGAGCCCGTAGCCGTGTATCTACAATAGAAGTATATGTTAGCCCTACAGTTACTACACACAGCGGCCGAAGAAGACATCGTCTGAATCCTTTTAGAGTCTCTACGGCTATCAATACGACGGGTAATTCGAGCAGCATCTCCACAATCATTCGGGGAATTATTGGACCGAGCAGTTCAAGCGGAATTCGATGAAGCAGAAGACCAACCTAAGAAAGAGCAGAAGAAAGAAGAACCCAAGAAGCCCGCTACTTCGGCGAGTAACACGCCTCTGACACAAGTCTACGAATCTCCAGTAACCCGGAGGCTACCACCTTGCAATTACCGTCCAAATTACCACTTCCATCGAGACTGTCCTGTCTTCCAAGGAGCCAGAGACAAATACTAGGGAAACTGGCGTCGGCCGGCGAATAACGAGACGAACTCGGATCCATCTCATTCCAGAATCCCGAGAGCCATTCACGGAAGTTACTCCGCCGGAACTGAGCCACAATTTTCTCCATCAATACCAGGAAAGATTCATGAACATCGCCAGACTGTATGCCACCATCTTCCACCAAGGGGGACCCTTTCTACAGACAATGGCGATCCAGCACGAGATTCATCTCTCCGATACCACACCATTCAGAGAGCCACCCAGACGCTACTCTGAAGAAAAACGGAAATAGCTTCACGTAGAGGTCCGCAACATGCTCGCCGACGCGATGATCGAACCCACCATCTCACCTTAAAGCTCGGCCATCGTGGTCGCTGGGACAAAGGAAGGTGACTATCGGTTTTGTGTGGATAACAGAAGGATCAATAAACAGACGGTGGATGCCCCTCAATGTCTGCCTAGGATTCACGAAATCCTTAAGGAATTTGGCAGTGCCAAGATATTTACCACGCTAGACCTAAAGAGCGGGTATTGGCAGATCCCTCTAGCATCAGAGGCTTGAAAGTACACGGCTTTCACAACGCCCAGCGGAGGATAATACCAGTTTAGGGTAATGCCGTTCGGCTTCAAAAACGCACCCGGTACACTCCAGACACTGATGCGATACGTGCCGGCGGATCATTGGGGACAGATCGCCATCTCTTACTTGTACGACATCATAGTATACTCTGACGTTCGGGAACAACATCTTTTAAACCTGTCCCTCGTATTCGAGAATCTTCAGCTCTACGGTCTAACGTGCTCAACTCAGAAATGTCAACTGGGACAAACCAGCCTGCCTTACTTGGGACATGTAGTTACTTTCGACGGGAATCTAGCTCAACCTAATCACCTGCAGGCCATACTAGAAGCCGAACCGCCCTGTACCCGAAAGGGGCTAAGGTCACTCCTTGGGACCATGAACTGGCTATATGAGTATATTCCTCATTACTCAGAAACTTTTGCTCCTATTACATACTTGCTGTCCCCTAAACGCCCCCATAAATGGACGGCCGAAGCTATAACAACCCTGAAGACCGTAAAAGTGGCGTTCACCCACCACGAACCATTAAGTCGACCTTACCCTCTACTTCCCTTCATTCTGCAGACGGACACCAGCTCTCGGGGAATGGGCGCGGTGCTCATGCAACAAGAGCGCGAGGGACGTCGTAGGATCATCGTCTACGTCAGCGCGAAATTCTCAGAAAAGGAAACGGCATACCATTGTAATGAGCAAGAATGCCTGGCCGTGATCTGGGGTATCACATACTAACGGCCTTACCTGGAGGACCAGCCTTTTGTTCTGCGTACCGATAGTAAGACCCTTACCTGTATAGAACGACAGAAGGATAGCTGGGACAAATTGACCAGATGGTATATATTTCTCAGTAGATTCACCTTCACCATCGAACATTGCCCCGGTAAAGACAATGAGCTGCCGGATGCCTTATCACGCCGCCCAGATACGGGTACACTATCCCCGGGGGAACCCGATCTAGAACAAATGGTTCCCCCCAATCAACCAGCGCCCCAGAGAGATCTTGATAACCACATCCCAGTGCTCCGGAGTGTTGGGACACCCTCCCTATTCAAGGAGATCTACGACGCTCAACTAGAGGATTCGAAAATTGAATCAGACATTCGCCGTTGTATACAATTGGAGAGTCAGCCGCAACACACTCCGGAAGAAAGCCGCTTCTTTAATAAACATCGCCTGGACCAGCAAGGGTTCTGGCGACAAGTCACGAAACCATTTAAATGGTTGTTTCCGGCTCCCAAAGCCCTTCGGCAACGAATTATATGGGAATACCGCGACGCACCACTTTCCGGTCATCCAGGGGCGGAAGAAACAATCAGGGCTATCAGCGAGCATTTCACCTGGCCCGGCATGACCGGAGAAATCAGGCGTTATGTGACTGGTTGCCACCTATGCGTGTGTTGTAAACCAGTACGCGCCAAATATCCGGATCACCAACGACCTCGCATCGCACGCACCGCCTGGGAAGCAGGCGCAGTCGATCTCATGGGCCGCTACCCTCGCTCCAGTAGAGGAAACACGTTCATTCTTGTAGTTACCGACATGTTCTCCAGATGGGTGGAGGCATTTCCAATGCGAGTATCCACTGCGCCAAAAATTATTAAAATACTGGAAGAAGAGGTATTCGCACGCTGGAGGTAACCTCGACGATTATTCCCTCAGAGAAAATCCCACCTAGAGACGCAATCAGGAGATAAAAAAGGGCCTGCGACTCCGATTAGAACCCCGGACGCAGCGTACTTGGGATCAACATCTGCCCACCATACTGTTTTCACTTCAACGTCGTCGCAAAGCCGCGACCGGCAAAACATCCACTTATCTTCTCCTGGTAAAGACCATTCCCTTACTCGGTGAATGGCGGATTAACACCCAAGAATCACCACATAATGACCGGAACCCAGCAGGAGACTTCCAAAAGGGAGAGGTCACAGCTCATCAAAATCCAGGTACCGACCAGAAAAGATACTCCGGCGATCCATCCACACCCCGCTATACCGTCGGGAACTGGGTGGTGACAACAAATCACCATCTCTCGAATAAAGTAGCAGGTTACAATGCCGCTCTCGACCATCAACGATTAGGACCGTACCAGATCACGCATCACGTGGCCCGGGAGGTATACCACATTTTGAAGTACAGCTATCAGCAGAAGGTCCACGGGAATGATCTCTGGCCTGCGCCGCAACAAAGCTTGTTTCCAGAGGTTAAAATACCCGTTTCTAGAATTATCGGGGGACAGCCGCATTGAAACACGTTTCCAGAAGCAAAGGTACCCGTTTCCAGAAGTATCGACGAACAGTCGCAGCGAAGCCCGTTTCCAGAAGTAAAAGTACCCATTTCCAGAAGTGTCGACGAACAGTCGCATTGAAGCCCGTTTCCAGAAGCAGAAGAACCCGTTTCCAGAAGTGTTGATAAACAGTCGCACCGAAGCTCGTTTCCTGAAGCAGAAGTAGTCGTTTCCAGAAATTTCAGCAAACAGCCACACCCAAACCCGTTTCCAACTTTAGAAGTATCCGTTTCTGGAAGTGTCAGGGAATAGCTGCACCATTTCCCGTTTTCAGCGGGTATGCACCTTGTTAGAAATATCGGCGAAGCATTGTACCAGTTCCCGTTTCCAGCTGGCACACAACTTGTCAGAAGTATCGACGAACAGCCTAATCATTACCTGTTTCCAGCCGGCACACAGCTTATCAGAAATATCGGCGAACAGCTGTACCGGTTCCCGTTTCCAGCTGATATACAATTTGCCAGGGGTATCGGCGAACAGCCTCATCAGTTCCCGTTTCCAGCTGACGCACAACTTACCAGTCATGTTGGCGAACAGTCGTAAAGAAGCCCGTTTCCAGCGGAGTTACAACTTGTCAGTTATGACGACAAACAGTAGCAATTAGAACCGTTTCCAGTGAAGATAAAACAAGATTACAGGTTTAGCGTACGGCCACACGAATTTAGCCGAAAAGAGGATATAACCAACTCACGGGAGTGTCGGAATCAGCCAGGAGAAAACAGGAGGCGTCACAAGCTTCCAAGACGCCGAGCAACGGATTATCGCGACGCAAGACCCTACAATCGCCGTGTACATAGATATAAGTAATGGCATTATTTTTTTTTGTTGACAGCCAAACAAGGCTCTATCTGAAAGGAGGACGAATTAATATACATCTCTAATATATAAGAGGAGAGGAGCTGAGAATTCTAAACCTTTTCGAGATTATCATTTAAAGTTTCACCAATGACAGTGTTCACAGTTTCAATTCTCAACTTTCATCTCGACGAGCCTTGTTTTTCTCCGTCACTCTATTTTGTTTTTCTCTTTTACCGTGAAATTCCTTATGTTAAACACGCCCCGTTCTTCCGATTGGTTCGCGCACCCGTTAGCAACGCGCACCAATCACAAGCAGAAAAAGACTGACAGGATGGTCGCGTTCTACCAGTAGCCCGTATAGAAAATTAAGTAACAACTGACTATTAGTATTGCAATTCCTTAAAATACGGATAGTTCTGTAGAGAAATTATTATTGTATTACTATTTTTATATTATTTTTAAAATATAGATATAGTA